>NW_026998571.1:0-128691 GCF_035044405.1 Drosophila montana | reverse complement strand
ATCGCAATGTCAAAGATTTAAGCTTAATGTGATGTATGTATGGATGCGTGCTTCGAATTTCGTTCAGATGGCTTCTGTTATACTAATTGTAGTTGCTTTTATCTTTCAGCTTGTTCGTGCGCTTTACTCTTTGTCAATTCTAATTCTCATTCGCTCAATAAGAGCGACGAAGGTAGCACAAAGGAGAATAAATAATCAATTACACTACGCAACACAGATTTAAAGTCATAATTTCTTGTGGATCTGAATAAACTTGTGACTTTGGTATCCATTTATATAAGTCACTTAACGCCAGACACATTTGATGATCATCAACGAGCAGTCTCGAATGTGGCACTGGAGCACGGTTCCGAAATCTCCTTGGAGTAGATTTACTACCCTTGTCTCCGCGCCAATATATATGCACCAAGAGATTGGTGAAAATCGGACCAGCGCTTGCGGCAGCACCCCTGCCACGAGGCTGTAAAATTAAACAAGGGTCAAACACCAATCCATTGATACCAGGCTAATATAAAATCACCTGTTTCAATATCTTTCACTACTTAGATTTTACAATACTTTTCCACTTGCACGTCTGCTTCAATACGCTTTCTATTATTTTTATTACTTATTTTAACTTTAGACTTCGTTTTTCACTGTTTAATCTTCTTGACGAAGTACGTCTTTTCGCTTCCAATCTGAACTGAAGACTGTCGCACGCGGTCGCCCGCTCCTTTTATAGACCTAACTGTAACGGTGATAAAAGCTTTCGCGATCGCTCCTCAGTTTAACTGCATTATCGTATGATCTGCCTACGTGCCAAATCAGACATCAAAAGGAATATGCAAAAGTGTGTGAGCTAAGTGCGAGGGTAGCACATAAAGTTTCTAACAATCAAGAACTGTTCCCACTCGGCTACTACAATATACAGAGTGTTAAGTAGATAGGATAAAGAGATAGTATTGGGAAAGCAATAGGAAATCACCGACTCGGTGGGGGAAAATTTACAGCCTGTCCGGCAAGCTATGCCCCTGCTCATAGTGACTTCCCGAAGGTATCCTGAAAGCAACGATTTTATTAGGGGTAGAGAAAGTTCGGTAGAGAAAACGTGATGAAGTATTCAAGGATAGGGCGAACAAGAGAGATGTACAGAAGTTTCGTTATAAAAGGATCTACCACGATCAACAACCCTATGTTACCCCTTTTTGTACGAGGATACGGTCCCAACAGGTCGACATATAATCTTTGAAATGGCCTATCTGAGGTCACTGGCTTACCCATTGGTGGCTTAAGGACTATATTTGGGCTCTTGGTAGATCTACAAGTGCTACAGTTAGCAATGTGTGTATTATCTGGCTCACCATACATGGCCAAATCAAGTACCTTTTTATTTTCTGTACAGTTTTCCCCATGCCGCAGTGTGCCGAGCTAGGTGGTTCGTGCGCATCGCGTAATACTTCTGGGACTAAACTTGCAGGTACCCACAGTTTCCATGAGTCCTTCTCTTGCGATTCTATGCCAGTGGCAAACTGTGTTCTCTTGTACACATAATCATCCATCAACTTTAGGTCCGGCAACCTAGCTTGGTTCTCTTTTATATACGCAATTAAAGCTAGATATTCTGGTGCCTTAAAACAAGTTGAAGTCAAATCTATTATAGGGCCTTGGTCATCGAATTCTGCTACTTCTTCTTCGTAAGTTCTAGAGAGTGTATCAGCAACGACGTTTTGGGAACCACTTCGGTGCTGGATATCGAATTTGAATCCCTGCAACTTCATAGACCATCTAGCTAGTCGTCCTGACAAATCCTTCTGCTTCATAAGCCATTTAAGAGAAGCATGATCCGTAATTACGGTGAACTCCTGACCTTCTATATATGCTCGAAACTTTTGAATGCCTTTGAGAACAGCGAGACACTCCAGTTCTGTAACTGAGTAGTTACGCTGAGCTCTCGTAAGTTTCGCAGACATATAAGCGATCGGTAACTCTGAATCATCTCGAATTTGCGCTAGTACACAACCAATGCCGTAAGTACATGCGTCGCAAATCAGGATAAAAGGTTTCGAAAAATTGGGTGTTATTAAAATAGGTGCGGCAGTCAGGTAGGATTTGAGCATTGCGAAAGCTTCGGTGGCTTCCGGATTCCAATCCAGAAACTTTTGTTTTTTTAGAAGTTCTGTTAACGGATAAGTGATGGCGGCGTACTTTTCTACGAAACGCCTATACCATCCAGCCAGACCCAAAAAGCGACGTAACTGCTTGACCGTTTTCGGCACATGGAACTCACTGATTGCCTGTATTTTCTCAGGATCCGTTTTGAGTTGCCCGTTTCCGATGATAAACCCGAGGTATCTTATCTCTGTCATGCAGAACTTGGATTTGCTAATATTTATAGTTAGATTTGCTTTCCTCAAACATAACGCAATCTCCTGTAGCAAAATTAGGTGGGAGTCGAAATTATCTGATAACACTAATAAGTCGTCTAAATAAACAAAGACTTGTGTACGCAAATGGGCAGGAATAACTTCATACATAAGGCGACAAAGTGTTTGCGGCGCGTTGCAAAGACCAATTGGTTAAATAAACGTTTTTGTCAAAATAGTGAGCACTATTCAAAGGTAGATAACGCATAAGCAATTACATACAAGCATAATAAGATATTAATTGCGAAAACACACCCAAACATATGCTTGCAGACATAATATAAATGTACATGCATATACATAAGTATATGACTATTAGTGCAGGCTGCTAATTGCTCAAAACAAGACATGTCCATTTTCTGTACACCGATTTCTATATATACATTTTTAAATGTTATATTACAAATGGTATATTACATTAATAGTTTTAATCTGTACGAGTTCAAAAAGGTATATTAATAACGAAAGGGCGTTAATTGCCCTTACTAACAAAATAATAGGTTAAATAGACCATCGTTCGCAGTATAACAACATGCCATATTGACTAATAGGGCCACACTTACCAAAGGGGACCAAAAAAAGGCGCTCAGAAAATAGAGCAGGCAAGCGACCAGCAGAGAACGGCAATGCAAGCTGTTATTGATTGGACCAATCAGCGATCAGCACCAAAAAAGTGAGTGCATGAGCGCAAGTAGATAAATGACAGCGAACACCCACACAAATAGGTACTTGCTTATCTCTGGCTTTTGGCGCATCTCTGCGCATACACGTGTTTGTGTGGGTGTAAATGCTAGTCAATGTGTCGCATCGTTCTCACTCGAATATTGATCGCTTGCCAATTTTCTGTTCGATTAAGGTACTCATAATTAACCACTCTGTTAATGGGACCTCAGTAGTCAATATGAACGACATATTTTTTATTACTTCGTGTGAGCGCCTTTAAAAGGCATGGGAACCACACACAAGCATAAGTAGATGCCAATTGCGAGAGCACACATTCAAACATACATATACATGCAGAGATAATCGCCAAATATGTACATGTATGTACATGCATATGTCTATATCACTTCCAACGGATTATCTTCTTTTTCATCGCGCTCTCACGAATAACATATTTGCGAAACGAAGTTTTTATGGCTCTATTTCTACTTATTTAAGTTCCAATTTTAATAGATAACCATTTTAGTACTTCTTTAAAATGTTTTCTTTAAATTTTGATTTTTGTCGAACGATTTTTTTATGTCAATTAATACTTCCGACCCGTACGAGTTCGAAACCGAATACCATTAGACACACGTACGGTTTTACCCGAGAATTTTCACCTTTAATACTGTTAAACACCTTTGCACGACTGCTGCAATTTAACTAAAACAGATTAAGATGAGCAAGCAGACCATAAACTAGAGTGAGAGCCATTCAAAGGTAGATAACTTACAAGCAATCACACACATGCATAAGTAGATATCCCTTCAGAAAACACACACCCAAACATATGTATGTATGTATGCAGAGAGAATCACAAAATATGTTAGTATGTATGTGTATATGATTGCTAGTGCGTTGTCTTCTTATTCTTCGCACTCTCACGATTTTTAACGAAATAAAATATTCCTTATTTTGTGGTTCACTTTAAATGGCCCTTTATCGGTTTATTTATATCAGATTTTGCAAACATAACCATATTAAGATTCGTAAATGATTTTAAATCGACCGAACTCTTAAAATGTTGCATCCATTTTTGTCAAAGTTTAGAATAGGATATTTTCAATGTCTATTTTTACTTATGATGCGTACAAGCCGGATAATATAAAATATTGCACACACAGATGGTTTCTACACGAGAATTCTCACTAATAATATTTCTAAACTTCTTTACTCGACTGCTGGGATTTAACTAAGACGGAATTATGTTGCGCGGACAAAAAGTGAAGTAAAATCGTCGCACAGCAAACCAAAAACTCGAGTGAGCGCCATTCAAAAGCAAGCAAAAGTAGATATCAATAAAGAATGCACACACATAAACATATGTATGCAGAGAGAATCGCAAGTAATGCACGTACGTACGTATGTATGTGTATATGCGTGCTAGTGCATTTATCTACTTATTCATCGGACTCTTACAAATGTTCTTACGAAATGAACAATGTGTTATTTAATGGACAACTTTAAATGTCTTTAAATCGTTTAAGTTAGATTTTGGAACGATCACACATTTAGTATTTGTGAAAGTCTTTAAAATCGAGCGAACTCTTATTATTTTGATTCAAAATATATACTATTAGATACACTGACGATTTTTACCCGAGAATTTTCACTAATAATATTTTTAAACAGCTTTAAACTGGCTTTAAACAAAACAAAATTCTGTTGCGCAGACGCAAAGTGGACGAAAATCGGCGCGCGGCAAATTGAGAAAGCAAAAGCAAAAACTTAAGTGTGCGCCGTTCAATGATAGATAACGCAAATGCAACCACACACAAGCATAAGTATGTAGATGTCAATTGCGAAAACATACACTCAAACATATGTATAATGAGGGAATCGCCAAATATGTACATGTGTATGTGTACATTACAGCAAGTGCAGACTGCGAATAGCGCAAAACAAGACATATGTATGTATGTCTTCTGTGCACCGATTTTCTTCGTTCGCTTTGCGTTTGCTCATATTAGTTCTGTGTTAATTTGACCCTCGTAGTCAATTTTATATTAATGCATGCTGAGGGCTGCTCCTTTTAAATATTATTCAATTTGTATGCATTGTGAAGCGAATGTATTATATAAATATTTAAATATCATATTCTATAATAAATTAATTAATAGTTTTAGTTTATGCGAGTCAAAAAAGGTATATTACCCAAAAAAAGGACGGTACTTGCCCTTTCTAAAACAGTTATAGGTTCAATGATTACAACTCGCAGCATAAAAGCATGTCAATTTGACTAATGGGGCCACACTAACGCAGAATAAAGTTGCGCAGAACCGAAGCGGACAAAAAAAACGGCGCTCAGAAAATAGAGCACGCAAATGACCAGACGAGAACTTCATTGCAAGCTGTTATTGATTGGACCAATCAGCGATCAGTACCAAAAAAAAGTCGTGAGTGGATGAGCGTAAGAAGATAAACGACAGCGAACACCCGCACAAACAGGTGACTGCTTGGTTATCTCTGGCTTTGGCGCATACACGTGTTTGTGTGGGTGTGTATGCTAGTCAATGTGTCGCTTCGTTCTCACTCGAAATTAGATCGCTTGCTAATTTGCTGTGCGCCGGTTTTTTGGTCCGCTTAAGTCACTCGCAATTTAACACTCTGTTATTTTATCAGCAGTTTATATGAACATATTTTTATTTGGAGCTGCTGACCCGGGGGTGTCTGAAAGGGTACATTTTAGGTATATATTATTTACCTTATTTAATAGTTGCCTTCCTTGGAATTTGTTTAAGCAAATATGTGGCCAAAATATAAGAAGGCTTGGATGTAAATATTTCGTTAGAAGAAACCGCAACATGAAAAATACAAAATGAAAACTGTATTAGCTTTCGTAAACTAAAATACATTGATTTAATAACGTCCGACTTTGAAAAGACATACCTTTAAGGATTCGTGAAAGCCTTTTAAATCGATAGAGCTTTAAAAATTTTGATTTCAGAACCGATCCATTTATGGAAACAACTTAACATTTATGAAAATGTTTAGACATTGTATAGAATAACCAAGAATATATGTGTAGGTAGTTGGTAGCCCTGGTAGCAAGGATAACTACTTCAAAATGGCACAAGGAGCGGCAAATATGGTTGTTTTAAAGAGCAGAAATCTAATACTCTTACGTATACGTTTGCACTTACAGATACAGTTTTAAGTTTAAATACATAACTTTCTTAACTTAGTTATTTATACTTTAATTAATTAATACTTTCATTATTACTAAATGACAATCTCTAATTCCATTTAGAAATACTAAACTTCTAAGCTTGCATCAACTGCTTTGGGTAAAGAACTTGGTAATGGAATTATTAGCGCCTGTAGAATTTAGGGTACTGTTAAGCTGCTTCTTGGTGGGAGGCGATGTTGTCTTCTTGTTAGCTGAGGTATTTATTGTGCGCACCTCCAGTTGGTTGAGTTCACGCTGTAGCTTTTTGGCCATATGGAAATCCAAATGCTCTGGCATATCCACAGTTTTAATGTACGTTTTGCATTCGGCGCAGATCTCCATGGGTGAACTGCTGCAGCTGGGAGGCGGTTCCAGCGGCTGCTTGGGTGCCAAAAATTTGGTAATGCTGTTGATGGGCTTCGGGGCCGTTGTTGTGGCGGTTCCGCCCACCTTTTTACCCTTCTTCGCTGGCGCTGTCTTTGTCGTGGGCGAGACAAACGACGCTGTTGTATCATTTAGGCGACTACGTTGCATTTCCTCGCGCTGTTCAACGCGAAGTTGACGGCTTAATTGCTGCGCATAGTGATGATCCCGATGGGTTTGCAATGCCTTAACATCGTCCGGTATTTGAGCGCCACACTCATCGCACTTGACCAAGCTAATAAGATCTGCACGCAGCTCGGGCTGTGCGTACTCAGCATACGTGCTTGTAAAGTCGTTGCTCGCCGGTAGTTCCTTGGAATTGTCATGCTCTAATTTCCGTTTTGATGTGGAGGGCTGATCAGGATCTGGTTGCTGTAGATTTGTGATGCTTGATTCTATCTCATCCAGTTCTGCGGCCAAGCCCTGCATGTCAGATGAATCGCTGGTATCAGCTGTTAGCTCATTTGATTGCTCCACATTTTTGCTTACTTCCTTTTGCTGTTGCAGATAACTGGCAAAGAAGCTTTCCTTAAATTCAGGCGGTGTGGCAGTAGGCGCTGCCTTGTCGTCGCTGGACTCTTCTGCAACAGTGACATCAATCAACTTGCGCTTGTATGCTTCAAAGAAACTTTTCTTCGGTGATATTGCTGCTCCTTTTGGGGGCCTAGTTTCTACAACAGGTTCTTCTGCCTCAGTCACTAGTTTTGCATTGATTTCTGCTGTATTTGCATTCGTTTCTAAATTATCTTTTACATTTTGTTCATCTTTGTGCGCTTGCAAGTAATTTTCAAAGAAGTTCTTCATTTTAGCCTCTTCAGTTTGCTTTGGCTTTTGTGGCAGACTTGACTTTTCTACACCATCCTCAACGCTGATGCGACGCTTTTTGGCCGCCTGATTGGCAAACATGGTTTGCAGGCTGTTTTGCGCATTGGATGCCGTTTCGAATTTGCCCACACTGATGCCCAGAAATTTGATGGCATTATTAAGCGCTGCCTCGCTGCCCGCACGTAGAAAGGTTTTTGTATTGGTCTTGATTAGCTCCAGGGCTTGCTTAGCCAGCGTCTCCTGGTCACAATGATTGAGTGGCGTGGAACGGGAGCTGGCCACCTCCTGACCATCGACGTCCTGCACGTACTGCACAACCATTTGCTTTGCCTTGCGATTGTTTTCTATGAAATCCTTTTCCAGGCGATCGTTTATCTCGCTGGCCAACTCGCCTAGCCAGTGTTGCAGTGTCTTGAGACCTGTTATGTTGTTGCGGCCGGGAAATTTCTTGCAGCAGCCAATGCTCTTGGAGTAAAATCGGGGCGTAACCGCCTCCAAGTCGATGCCACGTGCAATATTATGCAACCAGGAGCTGTAAAGCATTACAAGTTAGTTAATCGAATGTAACATTTAAATCGGGCTCGCTGCTAATCCCATATCTCACCCATTCTTTTCGTCCAGCTTGCGATGCAGCTCTTTTTCGCTATATTTGAGTACCTGGCCCAGAAATTTAACGCCCAGCGTCTCGCAGACCATCTCACCGAATTTCCCGCCCAATCCCTTGATCTTGCCTACGGGCAGCTGGTCAAAGAGCGCAGGTATCTCCGCCAGCGGTAAAATCGTCTGTTTGTTGGGCTTGTTCATACCCGCCGCCAGCTTGGCGAGTATTTTGTTGTGGGCAATGCCCGCTGAGCATTCATAGCCAGTCTCTGCTTTTACGGCTGCACGCACTTCGCCCGCAATGCAGGCCCCAATCAACAGACGCAAGTCGCTCTGGCGCACAGCGGGCAAGTCGTTGGGATCGTATGCCAGCATATAACGCTCATCATCGACATAGGGATTGGCAAATCGATTTGTTATCTTATTGACATAGTCGCCAATGTTCTCATAGCCAACAGCATGGCAATTGATCAGCTCCTGTGGTTTCAGTGCAAAGGAGCCCTGCGAATACATTTATTTAATTTAAAGAATCTGTTTACAAGCTTGAACACTTACCGCCTGCAGTTGCTCCACGCGTTGATTGACTGTCTCTGTGATGTCCAGATAGGCCTCGTCGACAGAGGCGCGTTCCAGCAGGTTGGTGAAACGCTGCAGCACATTTGCTACCTCTTTGCCAGCATCCCGATATTTGCCTGTATCTGCCTTTTCTCTAATGTTGGGCACCTGGCAGAGGATTATGTCGTGACACAGCTCCTTGGCCTCGTCGCCGCGCATGTGGCGTGTCACGCCTTTAGCACGTGCCGCATAATTGACAGCTATAATGCCGCCTCCGCGCCAAGGATTGTATTGCACCACGGCCAGAGGCTTGCCTTGATACTCGGGCTGTTGTTTCTCCTCGACTTGGCAGAAAAAGCAATCCATGTCCACCAGCAAGACCACACGGTCGTATTTGTTTTGCATGCCAACAAAGGCACGCGTTGAATTACTCATGATTTTTTAGAGAATACTTTATTTTGGTTTCACATCGTTTTGTGGAAATTGCGCCTTTAATTTCGTGAGCAACAAGCGGCCGGCAACAGCTGAGCACAGGTGCGAGCGGGACAAGCATAGGGTGTGTTGCGAAAGCAGTGTTACCATATAGCGCGCTTATCCAATCAGCTGTTTCAATGGGATTCAGCTCTGTTGTCAAGGTGGCAACGCTGCCAATAAAAAAATGTAAACAGGCGAATTAGTTGATCCAATTATGTTTTGCGATTAAAAACTATAAATAAATATTTGTGTGTGTGCATTAAAAATGGTTTAAAATGGACAATTAGCCAGAACAAATAAACTAAGCGTCAAAGAGGCACGCGGCCTGGTGCTTGCAGCCAACGACGCGACTTCCGCTGTTTAATAATGTACGAACAAATTGTTTGAATAACTAATGAAGTGGAATAAGTATTAAATTGTAATTGTTTAATTGTTAATTGGCTTGTTAATAGCTCAATAATGTGCTATAGCAAATTTATAAGCAATTGCATTTAGTTGCGGCTTATTACATAAAGTTTTGGCAAACCACAGAGCTATTGATTTTTTTCAAATACCGCCTGCGAAGTGCACCGCATATACAATACACACACACACACACGTCCGCCAAACACCAACACCCGCCAAACACACACACACACACACACACACACATATATATTTATTCGTTTGGCCTAATGCACGCATTCGCAGTTATTGCCAGCGCAATTATCGATTGGCGTTTGACCTGAGGCAGAGGCCGAGGCAGAGGCAGAGAGTGCTCAAAAATAGAATATTTCGTGTCGTGCTTGGATCTATTTCCGGGCATTTTCTTTACGTCATGGGTGCGTCATATTCAAAAGTTTCATTCCTTGACTGCCTTGATTTATCCAGTGTTTTTTACGTGTGTCAACTTATGGCTTAATTAGGCAAGCGCACGTAGAGCCTGCCCAGCCCAAGTCAAGCGGCAGTTATATTTATTGCATGCCCAAATACTGTGACAGCATTTGTTGGCCAAGCGATTTGACCAGGCTGATGGTGTTGCTGCTTGCGGCAGGTGTGTATTGTGTGAGTGTGTGGGTGTGTGTGTATTACTGTGACCTAATTTTGTATTATTAATGGCGTTCAAGGAATAACGGCACAGGAAGTGGCAGGTGCAGCACTGACCTCTATTAATATGTCATGCCATCAAAAATCACTTAACGATTTGTGTCAGTTATTAACCAAGGGGGGGGGGGGGGTGGTTGGTAACGGTAAATTATTACATGCATCATCGGAATGAGGAGTTTTAGTTCGAATATGTACAATAGGATTTTCTGAAATGAGAAGAAACGTTGACAAGATTAATTTATTCAATCTTAAAATTTGAATATGTATAATGTAATTTGCCAAAAATAAAATTTAACAAATAATTAATTTTAAAAATGGGTTGGTCACAATTTATTTTCAAAGCTTCTCTTAAAAATTAGTCATAAATTGCCGTCTTTGATACCCGCTTATTTATGTCAAATGAATTATTAAAATTCATTTAAATTAATTTGCGGTAATCCAAGATGACAAACCCTCAATTATATCTGCTAGAATTACGCTACAGCCCTGTCTCCATGTCACCCTGTCACCCTGTCTCCCTGTTTCCCTGTCTCCCTGTCTCCAGCATAAACGCACAATTATGCTAATGGCTCATGCCCACGAGAACAGCAACAGCCACTTGACCGACCGACCGAGCAAGCGAGACCGCCCGCCCGCCCGCCAGTAGCTGAAAGCAACCCACTCAGTCTCGGCACTCAGACGCTCGTCATCGTCGTCACTTTTCGGGGGTATTCACAAGCGAACAACTCACACGGCCAGATAGTCTCTGTCGGACGCCGGACGATGAAGTCACTGGGGCGTTATATCGCAGTGCAGTGTTCCATTTGATTTGATTGCTTTTAAGTGGTTCGTTTACTCTTCCGCCTGCAGTCGACAGCCGACAGCGTCGCCATGGTAAAGATACTGCAGGCCTACAACTTTGCCAGGCAGCAGACGTTTGCTCTCAATGGCGACATTCTGGCAGCCACCTTAATTGGCAACAATCGCATCGCCATCAGCAGCGCCGAGCAGTTCATAGAGATCTATGACATAGCTGGCAAGCAACAGCAGCAGCAGCAACAGCCACAATTGGAGCAGCAGGAAAATGCAGTGCAGGAGGATCAGACAGCGGCGGGTGGCATGGGAGATGCAGCTTCGCCGACGCCGACGCCAGCGATTGATGAACGTATGCCCGTCAGGTATACATTGGCCACGGTCGGCGAGGTGGTGCAGCTTATCTACTGCGAGGCTGGTAAGCATACAAATTATATGATATATAACTAGGGTCTTATGTCTTATGTGGTTTTACGTTTACGTCAGTTTTTTGCTTTAATCACTTCGATCACTTTTCCACCCGTGTGAAATTTAAATCTACGCGTATTACGTTATACCCCAAGCTTCAAATTTTACAATGATCATTTAAAATAATAAATTTGAATCAATCATTTAAATAATAATAAATAATAAAAATAATAATAATTAAGATACAAATTTTTTGATATTGTAAAGAATTTAAAATAAGCCTTATGACCAAAAGTAAAAATTCGTTCATACAGCATATTTTCCACGAGGAGAGGAAGATTTAAAAAACATTTTTCAAATCAACGTTTTCACCTATTTTCAACAGTTTCGCGTGGAATAGGGTAAACAGATTTGTTTGGTTTCATTTAGGATAAATATTTCCATAGATTAGTTAGGTACCATTAATTGAAAAGTGAAATTAATATTTTCTTGCCTTACTCTGATGCAGGCAAATACCTTCTGACCCTCGAAAAGGAACAGGCTGGCAGTCCGGTGCATTCGAATAGCACCAGCATAAGCTGCACATCGAGCAGCAATAGCAACACAGTTTGCTCCGAGGATGATACCAAGATGTTTGTGCGCATCTATGCAAACTTTTGGAAGTTTCCCGATGCCAAGCTGAACGAGCTGCCGATCACAATACGCATTGCCTCGATGACGACGCCCAAGACGCCGCTGGTGGAGAGCATTGATGTGATTGAGCTGCCGCTGCGCAGTCCGCCAGATCTGGTGCAGAGCTGCCAAACGTCGGGCAACATCATAGTGAGCAGCAGGGATCGCATCTATCTGTATGAGTACACGCAGTGCGTGCATGAGAATACCCAGCCGAGATTCTCCTTCATCGATTTTCTGCCCTTCAAATTCTTCGTGCAGCTCAACTTTGTGCCGCTGCGCCTATGTCTGGCCGAGAATGTCATAGCCTGCCTCAGTCATCGCTACTGTGTGGCCTTCAAGGTGGTGGATGCGCTGGCCAACAAGACCACGACTGCGTCTGCGCCGGCGCACGAGCACAGCTGCCTGGACAATGATTATGCGGGCGATGAGCCCTTGTCCGAGTCTCTAAGCTTGGGCAGCAAGGCGAGCGCAGCGGCCGCCAGCAGCACGCATAGCCAGCAGAGCTGTGAAAGCGACTCCCTGCAATCCTCGAGCAGCGCCAAGCCAGCGCTGGTAAGCGGTCCGGGCTTGGCCGGACGTACGCCTCTGGACTTCAATGTGGCGCGACTGGTGAACACCGCCTACGGCCGTGAATTTGAGCCCGAGCTGCGTTCGCAGTGGGATCAGTGCGAGAATGGCAGCAATCGCTGCGGCGGCCAGGATGATAACACACAGGAGATAACCATAACGCCACAACGGGCCGCCGACATCAAAATCAAACTTATCAACGAGGCGAAGGCTATGAATGTGAGAGGCATTGGTGCCGGCGGGAGCAGTGCGACGGAAGATGTATCCGTACAGTACGACATACGCAAGCTGCTGCAAATATGCATGAGGACATCAGAGCCACAGTCGCGGGTCTTGGATATACTGCGCTGCATGGACCTAAAGGCCATATACCAGCGCAGCAGCGAGCAGCAGCTGGAGGAGGATGACGAGTATGACATGGGCAACCAGCAGGTGCCCAGTGCAGTGACTACATTCAAGCATGCAAATCGGCGCACGCTTAAATCCTCTCAGCATCAACGCTGTGTGGGACATGCGCTGCTCGTGGCCAGCAGTGTGGATGGCTATTTGTTTCAGTTCTGCGGCCAGGGCAAGTGGTACAGCGAGAACGAGAAGCCTGTGGCCAGCTATAGCTTTACGGCGCCCGTGCTGCAGGTGCATTTAAACGAATATGTCGTCTATGCCGTCACCTCGGAGTCTGTGGAAACGCATACCTCACGCATCGGCCACAAGCTATTTCATAATCGTTTCGAATATCCGAGCATTGGCGGTCTGTTCCCAGAGGAATCCTCGCCAGACGTCAGCTCAGCCATTGCCGTCATTGGCCTGGCCGCCTTTATGCACGTACAGTTCGTTTGCGTCAACCGGGAGCAGCTCGTCCTGATCACAAATACAGCGCTGGAGCAGCACAAGCGTCGCAGCACTGGCGAGGTCGCCGTGGTAGCTGTTAAGCGCAACATTGCAGCCAGGTTCTTGGCAGAGGCAAAGGCCAAGCACAACAGCTTGCTGAGAAGCAGCAGTGCTGTCCAGTCCTCGGTGGTTAACGAGTGGACGCTCTACAATCTGGAGGTGCCCAAGGTGGAGCACATTGTCGAGGATCTCGAAGGCATTGCCGAATCGTATCGCAGCGCAAGCAGCTCTAACTTTTATGATCTCATGGAGGAGGCGCATGTCATGCTTAGACTAAGCCTCACACTGCAGGGCGAGCGTCTCGGTGTGGACAGGGAACAGGAGTTGCGGAAAATGTTTATGGCCAATTGTCGCAAATTGGCGGACTTTTCAATACGGTAAGAACGGTTTCTGTGCACACAAAAAATTTAACAAGAAAGAAAGTCTTAACCTTGTAGATAGGGTTTGCAGATGTGAATAGTGAAGCTTTCGATTCCTGAGTTTTTCAAAGATATTCCCCACTTCTATTCCATTTACAGCTCCAATAAACAAGAGGTTTACTTACAAGCAACTGGTTTCTACAAGATGTGCCAGCTCCAATTGGTGGACATATACAACAACTATATTCAAGAGTTTATGGACAGCGAGCAGGTGGTGGAAACAGCGCAGCTGGTTGGTCTCATCTATACCGTAAAACTGTTTCTGCTTGGCCTGGGCACGGATCGTCTGCGGTCTTCGTTTCTGCACCAGACCGTGTCACCGTACTTCACACCCGCCCGGGTGCTACAGCAGGGCTATAAGCAGGTGCCGCTCTCGCTGGAATTTCTCAACATGTTCATCAAACATGCCCCAGCGGATATACCACAGATAATGCTTAGCTCGCCGGTGGTAGCCGATGCCATGAGCGGTGAGCTAATCAACTATCTGAAATACTTGACGACGCTGTAAGCTAATAATGCGTTCGAAATTCAAATCTCAAGCTAATTGTGTTTCCTTTAAGCACGCCTGATGAAACTCTTCTGTTAGCTGTAACTGCTTGTCGCATGTCAAACTATCTGCTGGCCCAGGAAATAATATCCAAGTGCACGCGTCGCACTTTGGCTGTGGCGCTGATCAAGCACAAGAACGTGCTCTTTGATGACAGCACAGTGCTCTATCAGCGGCGACAGCAACCGGAGCAGCAGCAGCAGTCCCAGCTTACGGCTCGCAAGCGTTCCCGTCGTGGCGCCACCCAAACGAAGGGCAAGTCTTCAGGTGGCTGCGCATCGACGCCCAGTGCCATTATTTCCTTCTCGGATTTCTGTGAGACCATTCTGCTGGCCAATGAGCAGCCCGCACTGATCGAGGCGATAAGTGATGCCTTCATTCACGCCCTGTGCATTGAGCATAGCATTACGCTGGACGTGGTGCTGCAGCTGTTCCTCAACTATATTGCCTCGCACATTGGCCAGAAGGGCTATCAGACCTCGCAGAAGGTGTTCGTCAGCATATTGCAGGTCTACTATTATGATCTTTACGATGTGAGCTCTTCGCTGCAGCCGCTTGAGGTGCGCTCGCAAACGCCGCCTCAGCTGGACGATGACTACGATGATGAATGCAGCAGCTCGCGAGCGCCCTCGCTGCACAGTGAGGCGGATGTCCAATCCTTGTCTAGCTCTTGCGCCAGCTCCGCGCCCGATGAGCGTTCGCTAAGTGGACGCCAGCAGCGCATTGTGTATGATCAGCTGCAGGATCAACAAGGCGGATCGCCCTATCAAAAGCGCAGCTCGAATGCTTCGCTTTCGCAACCGCAACCCGACGATGATGTGGCTGCCACAAATCTGAAGGGCCTGAAAATACTCTTTCGCATGTATATGGGCCGTTTAAAGGCTCTGAGTGATCTCATTACCGATCTGCAATCCGCCGATGTCGAACAGCAAAGCAGCCGCGAGGATTTCTTGAATCTGCGAATGGAATGCATTGCCTATATGGTTGGCATGGCGCCCAATTATTGCAACAAGCCGAGCGTACGCCATGTCAGCGAACCAAATCAATCAAACAAGCTTATATTTGTACCCTACATTCCCGATTATAAACTGGGCGAGGGCGAGGAATATGAACAGCATATCAAAGCCTATATACGACCCATACCGTGCTTGCTGGAACGACCCCAATACTTGAACCGTTTACCCCCCTTTGAGCGCAGCGATTTCAGCTATCCCAAAAAGGATGAGGGCGAGTTCGAGGTTCGGTTTACAGGCTGGCACAACGAACTCTTGACTCTGACTCTTAAGATCCAAAGTCTACTGGCCTCCAGCAAGGTGGATCGTGAGATAATTTCAGAGTTTTTGGCATTTATACAGAAATCGCCCCACTTAATGGGCATCGATAGCTTCTTGGTCATAATATTGCCCAAAAATTTGGCTATCAACTATATGTTGAGCTTTTGTCCCGCCTTCCTGTGGCAATATGGCAAGGTAATGATGATCTACTTCCTATAAACTATATCTTTATACTTATTAAACCTGTTTCTGCTTACAGTCTTGTGGATTTACGCCCAAGCATTGGGAGTCTTTGCTGCGCAAGATTCTGAGCAAACAGGATGCGCTGCCCAATTGGAAAACACATATTGCAGGTTTGTGGTAGCTGTTAATTAATTCTGTGGTCCTTTCAATAGATCTTGATTGATCTCTCACAGAAATACTCAACAATCTGGTAGCGGAGCTGAGCTTCGAGGAGCTGCTGCAATGCTTTCCCAGCGAGGTCATACAAAACCGAAATACAGCACAATACTTTGCCAAGGAATTTGCTGAAACATGCGTATTGTACGAGCACGAACAACTGGTATTCCAGACACCCGAACAGCCACCGGATAGCCGGCAGCATTTGCCCATGGATAACATTGATGAGGACAATGTGTTTGAGCTGACTTTGCGTAAGGCTGTGGCCAAACAGCGCAGCATTGCGCTGCGCTCCATGATCGAGTCAACCGGAACTCAGCTGTTCGATGCCACCAGTAATCCTATGTATAATCTGTAAACAATCTGGATTTCAGTCTAGATTGGTTGGAGCATTCCTCTTTTTACTAGTTGAAAACTTATCATATTGCAAATTCAGAAGATTGATTGATATTAACTAGGGGTATAGACAAAAAAACGTTGTAGTTGCGGTCGACAGCTGCAAATTTATACTGTATCAGTTTATATATATATATAGCATATATATAGCACTCTATATGCGTAGTTAAATGAGTTTAGTTATTGCAGCCTCTCTAGCGAGGTAATATTTATTGATATTTTGTTAGACACAAACGCAACATTTCGATCGGTATTTATAATTGTGGTTTTTAAAAAAGATTTACAACTAACTTTTGTAGGTTGTATATTAAAAGTAGGCACTTTTATGCAGTATTCGCTAGTAGCACGCCTGAAACCAGTTAAACGGCAGAAAAAAATAAATGAAAAATAAAAAACAAAAATAAACAAAACTGTTATTAAGAACAAACTCTTGAGTAAATTGCTTGTTCTCTGGCACTTGCTTTATGTACATTCTAAGTTCTCAGTTCGAGTAAGCTTTAGTAATCTTAAATATGATATTGTATTTGTACTTTTAGCTAACCAGTCTCTCTATATTAAACACATAAACACACACACTCCAACATCAAGTGATATTTTTTAAATTCTTTCATAAAGTTTAACAATAAAAGAACATAAATTGTATAATAAAGAGCCCATTGAATTCTTTTATACAGCTGGCAAGTTCGTTAGCCCCGCAGCTTTAGTAGAACTGCATGGAAGCTTAGCTAAGCTGCATTGCCTAAAATATTTGTAGCCAGCAATTAAGTCTCAGATGCTGCGACACGCTTCTGCGGCCGTCTGACGACGGTAATTGAAAACGTGTGAAAAACTTGTGGAACAGCAGAACCCCGCCAACGGCCCACCCCCAATCAGCTGGGTGGCATGCATAATGCGGTCAATTAAATAAGCGCTTTGCGCGCCTAGTTTCTCACTGAGGCACGGAGCAATTCAGTTGCCTAGAGACGTCTCAGACTGAAGCATGGGAGAAGCGCAGTTCAATTCAGAGACGGCCGAGGAGGAAAAGGCAGCGGATGCAGCCTCCCCGCAGGATAATCATCTGGATGCGCTCATCATTCGCATTGGACAATTCGGACGATTCCAGATGTTCAACTATATAATGCTCAGCCTGCCCATCGTATGCAATGCCTTCTACTCGATATCCTATGTGTTTACAGCCAGCCCTGTGGTGCACAGGTAAGTGAATTGGTGTCTACTTAGCTAACTCTTAAATAAATCTCATTCTAGATGCAACATCAGTCAGTGTGATACTGCAAATAGCAGCTATATTGAGCCCTGGTTGAACTTTACGATACCTCAGCACAATGGAGCATGGGGTCAATGTAACCAATTTGAGGCAACGCCGGCAAATGGAGCCCTCTGTGAGGAGCATCATTTCAATAGCAGTCATCCCGTCAACTGCGAAGCGGGCTATAAGCTGAGAGGTGACGAGCAAACCATTGCCTCAGAGGTAAGATTCACTTGGAGAAACTAACTTTGCAAAGTTAAAAAACAAATTTTGCAAGATAAAGATACGTAATTATGAATAACTATTTGACGTTCAAAGCTGGAGGCATCGTTAGAAAAAGAATAGGAGTAAAGTAAAGATAAATTGTTAGGTTTCGTCTAACAGATATAGGGATTTCTTAAGTCAAAAATTCGATAATAAGATCTTTTAGCTTTTCAGATTTATTTTTATACCCTTGCAGAGGGTATTATAATTTTGTCGTGAAATGTATAACGCATAGAAGGAGACATCTCCGACCCTATAAAGTATATACATTCATGATCAGTATCAGTATCAGTATCAGTATGTGAACTAGTCTCTCAGTTTTAAAGCTATCTTTATGAAACTTTGCAGTAGTGCCTCTTTCTGTTGCACGCAGTACATATGCAAAAACCAGCTGGATCGGACCACTATATCATATAGCTGCCATGGGAACGATCAGTCGAAGATTAAGTTGTTATATGGAAAATTTGTTTGTTTTTCAAGATATCTTGACCAAACTCGGCATTTATTAGTTTTACAATGCTTCCTCCATATATGCAAAATATTATATACATCGGACGACTATATCATATAGCTGCCATAGGATCGATCGGTGGAAAATTAAGTTGTTGTATGGAAAACTTTTTGTTTTTCAAGATATCTTAACCATACTCGGCGTTAACTGCTTTTCCTGTGCTTCTTAGATACGGGCAAACCACTATGAACATTATGAAAAGATAAGGTCTGCAAGGGTATTAAATCTTCGACGTGCCGAAGATAGCCCTTTTTTCTCGTTAAATATAAATAAAGTGTTGATTTAAAAATTCGGAATATCAAGAATCAGAGACTGGCTACCCGGTACAAATGCGCCATCATCAGTTACAAAGTACCTCAATTTACCAATTTATTTGTGAGCAACAACAAATTGTATATATATGTACATTTAAAATTGATGCTGAATTTGAACCAGCGACCTGCTTAGACCTGCACTCAAACCTAAGACACGCAGGCTCACGACCATGAGCGTGCAATTGAATTGGGGATCAACTTCTAAGCTACTAATTGAAATGTTTAAATTTGTTTTAGCTCGTCTGCAAGAATTTTAAGCTTTCGTAGTAAAAATCTCTTGGACTCGAAAGAAAATATTAATCAATTATTCTTTTTGGTTTACAGTTTGGAATTTTTTGCTCCGATAAATGGAAACTTTCGATGGTGGGCACAGTGAACAACATTGGCCAGTTCGTGGGCATACCCTTAGGAGGTTACTTAGCGGATCGGTGAGTCATTATAGCTACATCATAAAACCGTCTCAAATTCTACTCTTTCATTTGCAGTTATGGACGCAAGGCAATGCTCGTTGTGACGGGCGTTCTGAGCGCTCTGGCAGGACTCGCACGTTCCCAGGCGCCCGAGTATTACAGCTTTTTGTTCTTTGAGTTTCTGGATATGGCCGTGGGCAGCACACTATTTCCCACTGCCTTTCTGCTGGCCATCGAGCTGGTCGGGCCCAAGCAACGCGTTGTGGCCACCATGATCATCAGTTTGACCTACGGCCTGGCAGAGGCGGCAATGGGCTATATGGCCAGCTTAATTCTTGATTGGCGTGTGCTGCTCCGCGTGCTCTACACGCCGGCCCTGCTGCATCTGCTCTTCATCTGCTATATACCCGAGAGCGTACGCTGGCTGCTGAGCCAATCTCGCGAAATGGAGGCCGTTCAGATACTGCGCAAGGTGGCTCGTGTTAACAAACGGGCATTGCCCGAAACGCAGCTCAGTGAAATGGTCCTTATGAATCGCCAGTTGTTGGCCGAATCCGAGACATCTGGCGGTCACTATACAGTCCATCAAATTTTCAGTGCACTCGGCCTGCGCATTGCTCAGTGCTGCTTTCTATGGTTCAGCAACACGTTTATAGCCCTGGGTCTAAGCCTGAATGCAACCGAATTAAATGGCAACAAGTTTGATAACTTTAGCATGACGGGATTAATGCAACTGCCGGGCATTCTGGTTGCCACCCTGCTGATGCATCACATTGGCAGGCGCTGGGCGCTGAGTCTCTCTCTGAGCACTTGTTCTTTTCTACTAATTGTGATGGCACTTCTGGACAACGGTGAGTACCAGTCGGCATAGTTGTGAATTTTCTACAATGTATTTACTTGTCAAGACTGCAAGCCAATTTATTTGTTAACATATTCCCATCTTTCATTCAAACGTGTTGTCAAAAAAAGAGTTCAACCGCAACGCGAATTAAAACATATTATTTTACAAAATGTTTTGGTCCCCAAACTTGGGCCCCAACAATTGGATCGCTCCAGAGTATATGCCATTTTTAGGCAGAGATTAAATTTAGCCCGCAATTTCTCTATGAAAATATGATTGACTTGCAATATTTTTTGTAAAACGGACAATTTAAATTACAAATTCAATTGTTTCAAGGCAAACATTCGTTCCAGCGTAACCTTTTTTATTGGGTTTGCAGTCCTGTTACGTTTATTTTAATTTTTGTATAATATAAAGTTTAATATTTCCTTTATTTCTAGATTATGCTACATTGTCTTGGTATCTGTACTTTCTGGCCAAAATGTGCTCAACGGGCAGTTTTATGACACTGTATTTCTTCACCTCCGAAATCTTTCCCACCAGCTGCCGCAACAGTATGCTTTCCTTCTGTTCCATGGTGGGTCGTTTTGGCTCCATGCTGGCGCCACAAACTCCGCTCTTGGTGGGTGTGACAATTGCTCGGCTGATGCATTATTAATATGACATGTTTCTTTTTAGATATACTATTACAAATATGCGCCGCATTTGCTGTTCGCCGCATTTGGCATTCTCAGTTCGGTGTTGAGCTTCTTTTTCCCTGAAACTTCCAATAAAGTGCTGCCCACGACATTGGAGGAGGCTCGCGCCCTGGACAGAAGTCAACAGCCAAAAGTTTCGGCAGCTACAAAAACTGCTGTCTAATCAGTTGAAAATAGCAACGTCTGGGTCTGGGGTATATTTGGGTTCAATTAGTTGCTGTAAATATTTGTCTATCAGATTGTCGCGTTGAATGACATGCAAAAATATTGAATTGTGTATAGAGTGTCGAATACTTGGAACTGTTCGGCTCGTGTTTGTTGTAATAAGATAATGCCTGCACTTGACGCCAGTCGAAATTGGCGACAAATCTTTTCAATTACTTGCTAATCTTATCATTTCAAATTGGATTGTCGATCAACAAATTATTCATTATACAAAATGGCAGTCAAATTAGGCAATAAAACGAGCAGCGACTATTTCATTAATAAACTGTTTATTATTGATTTCCAATAAATATTTTATTGATTTTATCCATTCATTCATCAATGCCAATCTAGACTTATCTTTATGCGCCACTATATATCATTGAAAAATTCCAAAATTTTATCAAACTATTCAGAGTATAAGATATATGTACTACAGCTAGTAAACTAGTATTACGCAGTATATATGATTTATTTACTAATGTTTATTTCTATGCATGTATAAAACTATGTCCGGACTTACTGAATGATTTTTGATCAACGTTCTAATCGTAAGAACCAAGAAGCAATTTTAAATACAGTTAACTTTCATAATGAAAGTGCACGAAAATCCTACAGAAATTTTGAAAAAATTGCAAAAAACGGTTGAAACTTTTTTGTTTAACATCATATCGTTCGAAAAATTCTTTTCCAAAGTGATGTGTTTCACACTTTTCGCAAAATTCACGGCTCCTTGGTGGAAATGGATTTTTCGGATTTGGTGTGTAAGATTTCGGGCACAAATTTAAATATAAGGATCTTTGTGTAAATTCATTTGAGACATATTTCACACTTTTCGCACAATTATGGGAACTTAATGAAACTTATGAAACTCCTTTGTGGGTAGATTTGAAATTTCTTCGGGCGGGATGCCCGATTTGTGCTTAAAATTTCTTCATTAATTGGATAACCGCAAATTTTAAATACCTATGTTCATATGTAGCTTCTTATAATCCTGAATAGGCACTAAGTTCAATTAGCTCAGGTAAGCCAAAATGCTGAATGACCCATTCAGAATTGTGGCCAGAGCAATACAGAATACAGACAGCAGCAGCTGCTTGTGCCAGACATTATGTCGGGGGGCGCCCACTGATAAGGGCCAATAAACGGCGATAATAACGTTGTAAATTGACATTATATTGTATATCAATCAATAATCATGCGTTGAAGCCATTTAGGGTTTTCGGTGCAGACGGCAAATGCGGTGAGCCAACAAAATCAGCTACGAAATTAAGCAACTAGCTGATAAGGCCAAGATAAGAGCAGACGCGAGAGGGGCACAGAGAGCAGAGGATTGAAGCCACGTAGTAAACATGAGGGAGAGCGTATCTCGTATCTAAAGCAGGCACGCCGTCAAGTGTCGTAATCAGGCAAGAGCGAACCAAAACAGAACAAAAACAAAATAACGAACGAAAGAGAGAAGAAAGACAAATAAAAATCGAAAAAGAAGGGCTATCCTCGGCAGGCCGAAGATTTAATACCCTTCCACACCCAAACTTTTCATAATGTTCATATGCTCATGATTAATGCCGAGTATGGTTAAGATATCTTGAAAAACAAAAAGTTGTTCATACAAGAACTTCACTTACGACCGATGGTTCAATGATTTTGCATATACATATATGAGACGCATAGTAAAAATAATAAATACCTAATATCTTGATAAATAATAAAGTTTTTCATACAAGAACCTACTTTTCGACCGATCGTTCCTATGGTAGCTTATATGACATAGTTGGCCGATCCGGCCGGTTCCGCCATATGTACTGCGTGCGACAAAAACAGGGACTTCTGAAAAAGTTTCATGACGATAGCTTTAAAACTGAGAGACGATACTGATCACGAATATATATACTTTATGGGGTCGGAGATGTCTCCTTTTATGCGTTACGCATTTCATTACAAAATTATAACACCCTCTGCAAGTGTACAATGATTCATTCAATGTAGACCGCATAACAAATAATCTTGTAGAACATAATTAGCTTATTAATACAGCTTCAGATAAAACTGGGAAACTTATTTAATTTTTGTAAAATATTATTTACATAAGCCCGGTTTTATCAGTGATCATGCGGAGTTTCGAAAAGATATTTATCACAGCGAATATATTAGATTTTTTATCGTTGCTCTTAAAGAATTCAGAGAGATTCAAATGGGATATAAAATAAAAAATATATTATTCTATATGTGTCTAATTTATATTATCATGATTAAATTTATGTCAAATGTTATTTTTTTTAATATGTTCCCATATTTATTCTTAAAAAAAGAGAATTAATAAAAATATAGGGTATACATAGAATGTTTGAAATTTATAAAAAATTTTTTTTAAAATTTTTGTCAAAAGTTTTTTATATGATCTCTGTCCAATCATTGTTTATAAAGAGTTTTGGAAAGATAGCACAAATTGTTGTTTTCAAGATTACTGTAGAATCTCGTTTTGTAAAAGATTTTCATAAATTGAAAGACGATTGTTATCACAGGTTGGAAATCCATTTGAATTGATTTGGCTAAATAGAGGTTGATGCGAAGGAATCAGTCAATGAGCGGCACTGCTCGCGGTCGGACGCTCCGTGACGGAGACGTAAAAAAAAGCTTATTAAAAACTATTCGAATTTCTATACTTATTTGGGCTATAAAAAGCTCACGTATTTTTAAGGCATATTTATAAATCGCGCGTCGGATAAAAAGTGCAGTTGAACACGCGGATATGTTGAAATAAAAAATAAATTAAAGTACAAAATAAAGGAACAGAAATATTTACTGAAAATCAGTTTGTCATATAATAGTCGGGCACATGTCTGGCGAAAAGAGGAGTGGCGCCGCCTCCGCTGGCAACGACAGCCCGAGAAGAAGCAATGGCCATGCGATTGGAACTGCGACTGAGGCTGAGCATGTGGAGGCAGCCGCTGGTGAAGATAACTCGCTGGATGCCATTTTGGTGCGAATCGGGCAGTTCGGACGATTTCAGATAATCAATTATGTGTTATTATGTGTGCCCATGGTGTTCAATGCCTTCTTTTCGATCTCATATGTGTTTACCGCCAGCTCAGTGGTGCACAGGTATGTTCCATCTCCCTCTCTCTCGCTCCGTGTCTCTTTCGACTGTTTAATTACCAAATCCAAACACGATTTAGATGCAATATAACGCAATGTGACAGTCCGGCCAGTTTGTACGAGGAATCCTGGCTGAATTTTACAGTGCCCTATAAGAACTCCGCTTGGGATTCGTGTAATCGTTACGTGAACATATCGGAATCGAAGTCTAGTAGTGTATTTAGCGATCCCTCGAGCGATGTGTGTGCCGCTGAGTATTTTGGCAATTCAACCGAAAGCTGCGGCACAGATTTTAAATTTCGAGACGAAGAGAAAACCATATCGACTGAGGTAAATATTTTACATAAATTCTTATACTTATTATTTTTAAAAAGGTATCGATTAATCTATTGGGATTTGTTTATGCTTTGGTTTTGAAACTCTTGCAGAGTATATTATAATGATTAATTATATTCTAGATCAGCATCAACAGTCGAGTTGATGAAGCCATGTCCGCCTGTCCGTCTGTCTGTTTCTATACGAACTAGTCTCTCAGCTTTATAAAGGCTATAGTCTTGGATCTTTGCATAGAACATAGAATAGTGCAGTACATAGGTGAGAACTGGTCGGATCGAATGACTATATCATATAGCTGCCGTACGAATGATCAGTCGAAAGGTAGGCTCTTTTTTGTTTATCAAAATATCTAGACCAAGCTCGGCATTTATTTACTGGTTTAATTATGCTGTTTATATTTGAGTAAAATTCTATCAAGATCGCAGTACTTTATAATCTAGCTCTATTGGTAGGGTCGGTCGAAAAATGAGTTTTTGAATGGCAATATATTTTGTATTTCAAGAAAGTTTCACCAAGCTCACCATTTACGAGCAACACTATTCTCATGCAAAGCCGTAAGGCAAATGTTTGCAAGGGTATTAAGTCTTCGGCGTGCTTGCTAATTTATTCAAGCTTTCTTATGAAATAGTGAGTGTAAGAAGAAATAAACATTTAAGTTGCAAAATAATTTAACTTAGTTTTTTGATCGTTGAAATATGTTTTTAAAATATTGAAAGCTGTGTTGACTGGAATCGAAAAAAACTAAAAAAAAAAAAAGTGTTCAAAGATAATCGACTAAAATGACTTACAGTTCTGAAGTTTTTGTATAGTTGTTGAATTTCCAGGAATTGTCTATGACTAATTGAACAAACGGCTTTTAACATTATAAACAAATTCCACACATTTCTGCGAATTTGAAAATTACAATATGCGGTTGTTTTTTTTCTTTTCAATTTAAATAAACGTGCTTTGCATGCGACTGACTCGTTTATAATTTTTTCTTATAGCAAAATTAAATGTAACTTAAATAAAATACCGTTCTTTATTTATCTATTTATTTTTATGTTTTCTTTATCTTGGTTTTAAATGATTTAAGTTTGGCATCTTTTGCAAAGACGAATGGAAACTGTCCTTGGTGGGCACCATAAACAACGTGGGCCAGTTTGTGGGCATACCTTTGGGTGGCTACTTTGCAGATCGGTAAGTGGTCGCACTTTTCAATCCTTTATTGAATACTAAATCGAACTATATTTTATCTAGTTATGGTCGTCGCAACATGTTGGCAATTGCGGGAGCTTTGAGCGCTCTCATGGGCATTATACGTTCACTGTCCAGCAATTATTATATGTTTCTGAGCTTCGAGTTCCTCGACATGGTTGTGGGCAGCACCCTGTTTCCCACGGCCTTCCTGCTGGCCATCGAGCTGGTGGGTCCGAAGCGTCGTGTAGCCGCTGCCACCATTATCACCATTTTCTATGCGATAGGAGAGGCGTGCCTGGGCATTTTGGCATCACATGTGCAGAACTGGCGCTGGCTACTGCGTTGGCTCTATGCGCCAGCTATACTGCAGATACTATTTCTCTGGATTCTGCCCGAGAGCGTGCGCTGGCTGCTCAGCCAGGGCGAGGAGAAGCGAGCGGCTGAAGTGTTGAGGCGTGCGGCCCGAATCAATCGGCGACCATTGCCGGAGGAGCAGGTGGATGAGCTGCTAGCCAACAATCGACAAAAACTGCATCAGGCCAACGAAAGCCCGTATCCGATCAGGCAGGCCGCTCGCTTTTTCATTTGGCGCATTGCCAACTGTTGCTTCTGCTGGTTCACGCACACGCTGATTGCCCTGGGACTGAGCTTGAAC
The DNA here is from genome assembly GCF_035044405.1 of Drosophila montana. Taxonomy (NCBI): domain Eukaryota; kingdom Metazoa; phylum Arthropoda; class Insecta; order Diptera; family Drosophilidae; genus Drosophila; species Drosophila montana. The sequence continues at coordinate 102,330 of NW_026998571.1, read as the reverse complement.
TCGGTCAATCTGGGTGGCAGCAAATATAACAATTTCATGCTAAATGGCTTTGTGCAAATTCCCGGCCTACTGCTGCCACTCATCATAATGGATCGCATTGGCAGAAGGTACTCGCTATGCGCCTCCATGCTGCTCTGCGCCATTTGTATGGGCGCCTCGGCTGCTGTCGGTTCAGGTAAGCCTCTTTATATTCAAATAAAAGCAAACTATCTTATTTTATGTTTAACAAGATGTATGCCTTGATAGGCCTAAGCCCCTTAAGCTCGGCACTTGCCAAAGACACGGTTGAAATTGCAAAAAAAAAGCATTCAAAAGAACATTTGCATTTATGACAGTTAAACGTTCAACACTTCCATTAATTTTCCGTTTCTTTGAGGTATTTCTTAATACATTATTATTCCTTTTTTTTTGTGAATAACAAGAAGAACAATTTTAATTTGAGCCGGCGACCTCTCGCTTGCTTGACCGACGCTTAGATACCTGAGCATTTGATATTTTATCTACAAAACCTGACCCACTTTTTTTTGACCAACTTTGGAGATCAAATTATCCAATCGGTCAGGACAAACTCTTTTATAAAAAGAAAGGAAAGTGTATTCTCTTTTATAAATCTTCAAATTTGTTGTTTTTCTTTCAGATGATTATGCTGGTTCCCTGACGTTGTTCCTTATTGGGAAGTTGGCTATTACGTGTAGTTTTCAGATCCTGTACTTTTTTACCTCGGAAATCTTTCCCACCAATGTGCGAAATAGTTTGCTCTCCGTTTGCTCCATGGTTGGCCGCATTGGCTCTATGCTGGCGCCGCAAACCCCATTGCTGGTAAGTACCAGGGCACAGTCTACGTATTGCACAGCTAACACTTGTTCTCTTTAGGCCAAATACTATGAGCATGCGCCTTCAATATTATTTGCCACCTTTGCTTTGGTCAGCGGCTTTCTGACGCTTGGTTTTCCCGAGACGGCAGACAAAGTACTGCCCACAACGATGGAGGATGCCCGCGACTTGGATACCGCACGCCAAATACGCACGGATGAGAATGAGGAGGAGCAGGAGGCGCCTAGAAGATTGTGTTGATCAATTTGTACTTTAACGAACTGCACGGTTCGCATGTTTGCTAGCAATTTTGCGATTGCCAAAGATTTTATTTTGTCCAAGCCGAATGCATTTGTTGTTGAGTTTTAATACGTTTCTACTGTTCCTAGTATTAAGTGAAAGTGTCGATTATTTTTGTATAGTATTTTTTTATTGAATATAAAACTAAATGTATATTAATTAAAATTAGCCCGTTCACTCTTTGTGCGAGCAACTAGAAGAAACAAATACTGTACACGTTCTTATTTATGTATAAGGAGGCTCTTTTTAAATGTAATTAAACTACCTTAACAATTAATTATAAGCACAGGACTAAGCTCATGTATTTGAATCCCAACTCATGTTTCTAGGTAGTGTACATTTTATATAGTTTTATACTACGAAACAGTTGTATGAATAGAGCATTAAGATCGTAAATAAGAAAATCAGAGCAAGAAGAAGAGCCAGCAGTACAAATTGAGTGGGTCAGGGAGCTGCGATGTTAGTTGGACTTGCAGCTCGGATCAGAGAGGTTGCCATGGTGAGCAGAACAATATATTTTATGTACATGGCTTAATATTTTATTATATATATATATATATATTTAAAATAATAAGACGATTCTCATTATTTGACTTTATATGTATTTTATATTTTATATTTTTTATTTTCTGCAAGCAGCAAGCAATATCGATATCAAGTCGAAAAGAGCCAACCGAAATTTAAAGTGGCGCCATCTGTTGCAATGCAAAGTAGTTAGCCGCTTAGCTGTGTGTCAAACCTTTTCGGCTTTGCCTAATGTGTGCTACAATTTGTGCATGGCTATCTTATACTATCTTATACTACAACCTATTTTTCATTGTCATTTTTTTTCAAAATTTTCACAAATTTTGGATTTTCCAAACGAAATCAAAAAATGTGGTATGCAAGTCGATTTCAGAGAGCAGTACGAGTTCAAAAAGGTATGACTTTCCAAAATCGGACCATTTTTAGCCGAAATATCGGAAAAAAACGAAACGAAAAACGAAAATTATAACGGCATTTTTTCACGTTTTTGAAATCGCTGTATCTCGGCCAATTAAGCCCCGATCTTGGAAAGATTGGTCTCGTTCGACTCGTGATCACAGCCATTTTCAGCCAACATCGTTATTTTTGCAAAAAACATAGTATTTTTTCTCAAATTGGGCCATTTCTTAGAATTCCGATTTTTTGGTGTCAGTCGATAGTCGGAATCCGTACGAGAAGAAAGAGGTATTATTTCGAAATCGGACATATGGTACCCGAGAAATTTCAATTTTAATTTTAATTTCAACGTATTATGTAGACAGCACGAAAGTATGCAGTACTAAATACTAAAATTCTGCTAAAAACCGCTACAAACTGCTATAAATGGCTATAAAGCCCCTGGTGTTTTGGCTGATTTTAAGAAAAATATCGGCAGCCAGCCGTTAGTTTTTGATGCCGCAACCTTTTTTTGGTTTTTTTTTTGCAGCTTTGCAGGACTGCTAGCTGCTAGCAGGACAATTAAAAAAGTTGCCTACTAATAAAATTAGGCATTACATTTTATTGTTGCTCAACTTGTGATAGATATATATATCGTATGGCAACCGACAAAATGCTGAAAGGCAAACTTCACGTTCTACTAGATACTCTTTAAACAATTAAAACAGTAGGTTTGCTGTTGCCTTGTATTAGACGTGTAATTCCAAGACATATCATGATCGTAATAATCGTAATAATCAGTGCAACAGATCAACCCTTATGACAGCTTGTAAGAAGTCTTACATAAAACTGATGGCTGGGTAAAAGGGTCACCTGTGGACTCAAATGTAATCTCAGTCCGTAAGGTTTGTTTCTAATTGTTGTACTTCCATTATCTCCTCAAGTTCCTTTTACTACTGTGAGTTCCTTTAATTGGTTTCAAAGAACATGTTATATTTTAAAGGACTTTGAAATTTCTTAAATAATAACAACTCTCAAGCTGCATACAAAGAAGAAAGCTAAAAACGGTTCAAAAGTTTGCAAATAATCAATTATCTGTAATGTTTTTTATACCATGCACTTTCAATGTTATGCCTCAATAAAATTTCCAATCAGTAAAATATAATAAGTATAAATAAATCGAAGCACTCCAACGTAAAGAAAGTCTCTAACACGCGAGGCCGTACTTGAATTTTCAACTATAGGAGCTAGCTTATTTCATTGATAGCTCTCAAGTAGTGGGCAACTACTTCCGTTAAGCATTGAGATACTTGAGAAGGCTCTGATACTGGTTGGGCTTACATAATTAATATATATAGAGCTGCAATCGTCCAACCACATTAAAGATTATGAGTTATTTGCGTGCATTTACAAGAAATCGGCGAATTCACAAAGCCATATTGATAAGCGGAACACACCTAGAATGCAACACATCGAATGCTATTGAATATGGCAAATATTTAAAAAAAGATATTTGAAATTTGTAAAAGCCACCATTAATGGCCATATTTGATGAGAGTGACATGCTCATGCGCCAAGAGATCTTTGTGCCATGGTGGGCCTTATCGGAAGCGTCTTGTTGACATGCTGTCAACTTACGCACTCCGATGATATCGCCGATTCGTAACCTTAACTTATCTGCCTCATCAATAATGGGGCGAGAGTGCATTGCGATTCAGTTGGGAAACGTGCCTGGTCGCCTATAGACATGAGTGCGGACTACGAGAGTGACTATTTTGTGCGCAGTCGGTTAGTTGTTCTGGCCAAAAGAAGAGGCTAAACGAACAAATTTAATTACTAATTAATTACACACACGACTATATTACCCCTAGGAAAGTGCGCGATAAGCCGCCGCTGTGGGACTCATTTCAAGATCCGCCAGCGAAGCGGACAAGTGGCTCCGATGCCTACTGGAAGAAGTTGCAATTTTTCCTGAAACTTTTCAAGCTGTTCACCTATCTCCTGGTGTTTGCAGTGGTCTTGGCCTCTAGCGTGGCAGCCAATCTGATTTATTTGTATATGGCTGGCAACACAAATGGCGACACAAAGGTTCGAGTGTGCAGCAAATACCGTAAGTCAAGGACAGGACAAGCTATGCTCTCTGGTTTAAGTTTAATAAGCTGCCCCCTGACCCCTCGTCCCCCCCGCTTTATGCAGTTCTACTCGATGGCCAGGTGACGGCAGTGCGCAGCAAACTGGAACAAATTGCCTGGGTGTGGGCCCTGATCTTTGCCTTTGCCGCACCCGAGCTGTTCACCTTTCTGCGCTCCCTGCGCATCACCATGTTCAAGCGTGAGCAGCGGCCCAGCGGACTGGAAGTGACGCTGGTGAGTAATGTGCTAGTAGTATTTATTGTGCTTCCATGATTGATAAGGTCACACTGCCGTTGTCGCTAATCAGGTCACACTCTTTGAGCTACTGCACGTCGTTGGCCTGGCGCTGCTCACCTTCACCGTGCTGCCCCAGCTGGATGTGACGCGTGCTGCAATGCTGGGCTGCTGTGTCTGCTTCGTGCCGGCGCTCCTCAGTGAGTAACACACTAGAATCTGGCATCTGGCATCTGGCATCTAGAATCTCTGTCATCTTATCAGCCTCTTTGTCGGCCAGACTGACAGCAATTAAATTGATTGCCATTCCGTTCCGCTTAACACTATATGTTATACATATATATATATTTTTTTCTTCCCAGACCTGTTGACTGGCACACGTTTGCATTGGAAATCTGCGGATATGTTTGTATACGGCACCTCCATACTGGCGATAATATCACAGGGCAGCGTCTTTCTCATTTGGCCAGCCATGTCCACGCAGCTGGAGGTGCAGCTGCTGGCAATACCTTTGCTATTGGTCTCATTCCGCTGGTGGGAGAACTTTGCCAATACGCACGAGGCGATAGGTGAGTGAACTGAATGAATCACAGTTCTAATAGACAATACGCGGCACAGTGGTACACACTTTGTACGTTTTTATAGACATCACATTTCAAGATAATAACTAAACAATTAAGCTATATAAATAAGAGAGCGGGAGCTACGAGACTGATACTTTTACTGAAGCTTTCTTGTGATTCAAAATGGGGGTATAATTTAACCAAAGTGGGGCTTAGGAATATACGACCTGTGTAAAAAACATCAACAACCAAGAAAAATTTCAACAACCAACAGCAAAACAACCAATAAGTGTATTTTGAGCGTCCCACCAACAAGCGGAAAGATTGCTGGTTCAAATTACGCAGCGATTCGCGATTTCTGTTGATTCTGTTTATTTACTTTGTTAATATTTACATTGAAAAAATCAACAAGTAAGCGAGCTTTCGGTTATTATAATTTGTATATTTTTCCAGAACTGAGTTATTCACAATTTTGTCCACTCTGCCATTAATAAGCGTAAACGATATAGTTTCCAGATATACCACGCCCCCGTGGGTAAAAGAGCTGGCAAGCTGTTTGGCTAGGAGCAGTAAGATGAATTTATTTGCCTCGAACTTTACTATTTACTTGAAAAATATGTCTGAGCTAATTGTCAAACTAATTTATTAATACCAATTTGTGCAGTAACTCTTGCCACAATTTATCCTCATGATAAATTTAGCTGCGTCGAACTTTACAATGTACATGGAAAAACGTGCCTGAGCTAATTTTCAAGCCAATTTGTTTTTCGGTTATAGAATATACAATTTTGACTATATATTTACTGTATATAGTTGTTAACATTATTCAAGTTAACTAATATCCTAACTATTATTCCATTAATTTACTCTCTAGCCTATATAATACGCAATATACGCTGCACTCGGTCCCGCTACCACACGTACCTTTATCTGGCACCTCTTAAAATTGTCGTCTTTGGCTTGATGGGTTTTCTGTTGCACGGCGAGAACTTGATCGAGTACTTTACGCTGTTTCACAAGGCCTGGCAATCGCATTCCATAACCCTAACGGTAAGTGATGCTCATTAGATGGAAATGTGTTGACTTTTGACTCCCACCGATGACACCGACTCCAGCACACGGATGGCTTGCTGGATACGGTAAATTTGGCACACACGACCAATGCCTCATTTAGCAGGCCCGCAACACTGGGACAGTATACGCTACAATCGAGCAACAGAGCCGTTGTCTACGCACTGCTGCTGCAGGTGGGCGCTGCCTACTTGTGCCACATTTTCGGCAAGTTCGCGTGCAAGATTAAGATACAGCATTTTAGCTATGCGCTGCCGCTCAACCTGGCTGCGCCAGTGACCGTTTGTGTGGCCACAGTGCTGGCGCAGATGCGTGCAGCCGATCCGTGCTCGCTGCACGGCCTAATGCCCGATTACATGACGCTGCAGGCACTTGGCCAGGATCTGGGTGAGCTGGGCGCCTTGAGTCTGGAGTATGCGCTGTGGCTGTGGCCACTTTGGTGGCTCGCCCAAATCTGGACGTGCCTGCACATCTGGCAGCCGCGCAATGATAAGAACGCGCCCACCGAGAAGCTGTACGTGTGCCCATGGTACTGTGGCCTGCTCGTGGATCAGTGCTCGATGATGAATCGCCGCATTCTCGACTGGAGCGATGAGTACCTGGCCATCAAGGTATGTAGAGTCCTGCTGGGAAGTTTCCTGTATTGTACGCGTTGCAATTAATTGCGCATAACGAATCCAAATTGTGATTTGAACTTGAATCTTAATGAATTATTGTAATCAGGCGTTAACATCAATCATTCTGTTCGAGTTGTAGGCGTCAACTGTTTACAGAGCCTTGCTGCTGATTATCACACACACACCCACACACACTCCTCGCCTCCCTCTCTGTCTTCCGTCATCTTCAATCTCACATCTACAGGACTTTTCGACTGTGTCGTGTTACGCTTCAAGTGTTAGGCGATGTAATTAAGTTAAATGACGGGGAATTTGCAAAGTTCTGGGTGTATTTGTGTCTACCCATTCCCTACATATACACGCACACATATACATAAATATGCAAACATATGCGGTTGTAGTCAAAATTTTTGTCAATGTAAACTTAATTAAATATGCTACAAATTTGGTCTGTGCGTGCGGTTCACGCTGTGTTTCTGCTAGACGTCAATGTAGCTGACTTAAAAGTATAACAGAAATACGCAAAACTAATTAAAATCCAGTCGCAAATGTTGATTTTGATAATTATAAATATGACTAGCTGCGAATTATTTATTTAAGGGGGTCACGTAGGGACTTGAGCAATGAATTTTAAAGTCATATAGGTTCATAGGAACTTGGAAGTTTACTTAAATTCTCAGCCATAAACTAAAGCTGAAATCCACTTTTATGCTCTTGTCAATATATCTCAATTTGGGGTATATATATATTCCTGATCTATATCAACTGCCGAGTCGATAGTCATATTCTACTGTCCATCATTCTGCTTCAATGCAAACTAGTTGCTCAGTTTCAAATTTATCGTGAAAAAGATAGAACTTATTTTTTGGCTGTAAGAGATTAATGCTTAATAACTATTTTAATAAATATATAATTATTATTTGCATATCAGAGCGACTTAACGACACCCAGAGATCCAGTTTTGGCCCTGGCTGCTGACATTAATGCCAGTCGCGATATACAGGAGCAGGATAAAATACCGCAACTGATTGTTTGTGCAACAATGTGGCACGAGACCGAGGAGGAGATGATAGAATTTCTGAAATCAATTGTACGCTTGGATGAGGATCAATGCGCACGGCGAATGGCAAAAACGCATCTAAACGGTGGCAAAGCGGATGATGAATACTATGAATTGGAAAGTATGTAAATATGCCAAGTGCATCCAGCTGTATTTCAAGTTTTTCTACTCTTTTCTCTCTTGCCACGAAACTAGAAATATTTCAAATTTTGCATAAGCAACGCATCCTCGACCTGCCACCGCAACACTCAACAGCTCTGAGTGCCCCGCTGTCGTCGGCAGTTGTTGTCCTGGTCTTGCATTGATATGCATATGGAAAATGTATTTGCTTTGGCTTTGCCTAGCCACATAAATTCTCAAATTCTCAACAAGAAAAAAATGCCTGTCAAATTATAAATCTATGCAAGCCAAATACAGTGCTGCCGAAAAGTATTCAGCAGCTGCAGCCGTGCAGTGAGAATAGTTTTGGCGAATTTATAGCATTTGGCGTCTTCATTTCCGGACTCACTTGCCAAAATGGCGTCTAGCCAAAAGTTCTCGCCAAACCTTTTTTTTGGATATCAATTTCTTAAGTCTTTGAATAGTTCAGTAGAGTATTCACTCACTCGGTCGAGTGAGTCAAGATTCAACATTTTTCGGCTCAAGCTGTTCGAGTTGCAGATAATAAATTGAGTCGTTCCTAAAAATAAGCTTTAGCTAATCGAACTAGGTTGTGTGTTTAGGCATACTTGTATTATTTTACATTGGCACAACACAAGTCAGAGCGCCTCGGCGGCGACAGCTCGAACATGTAGCTCGAACATGTTGCTTACTCAAGCAGGTCGACATTCGTGGCTGGAACATGTTGCTAACTCAAGCAGGTCAAACTTCTTGTTTATGTATGTCTTCGAGTTTGCTGAATGAGTTATTCGAACACTGCTTAACGGTTTGCAGTTCAATCGATTGAGCATTCGAGTTTGATTCTATTGAATTAACAGAAACAGAGCGCTAATCCACACTGTCAAGCCTTAACCCCCTCTTTATCTTTCACTTTGTAGCTAACATATTCTTTGACGATGCTTTTGTACTGGACGAAAAACATTGTCAGAACAAACGGAATCCTCCGCTCAATGAGTATGTGAAAACGCTGACACGAACTATAGACAAGGCTGCTTTCGAAATCTATGGGGTTAATATTAAAATCAAGCCACCATTGAAGATTGAAACGCCGTATGGAGGCCGTTTGGTCTGGACACTGCCGGGACGCACCAAAATGGTGGCACATCTGAAGAACAAGGACAAGATACGACACAAGAAGCGCTGGTCGCAGGTCATGTACATGTATTACCTGTTGGGCTTTCGCATCATGGAAACGGAGCAGCTGTCGGCACGTCGCAAGGCTGTCATTGCGGAGAACACATTTCTGCTGGCGCTCGATGGGGATATCGATTTTCAGCCGCGTGCCGTGCAGCTGCTCATTGACCGCATGAAGGCAATTGATGAGCTGGGCGCTGCCTGCGGACGCATACATCCTGTCGGTCGCGGGCCCATGGTGTGGTATCAAAAATTCGAGTATGCGATTGGACACTGGCTGCAAAAGGCCACAGAGCATGTAATTGGCTGTGTCCTGTGCAGTCCGGGCTGCTTTAGCCTTTTCCGCGCCAGCGCCTTAATGGAGAACAGTGTCATGAAACGCTACACCCTGGTCAGCTCGGAGGCCATGAAGATGGTGCAATACGATCAGGGCGAGGATCGCTGGCTCTGCACACTGCTGCTAAAGCAGGGCTCTCGCGTGGAATACTGCGCTGCCTCCGATGCATTCACCCATTCGCCGGAGTATTTCAATGAGTTCTACAATCAACGCCGACGCTGGGTGCCCTCGACAATTGCCAATATCTTTGATATACTGGCCGATGCCAGCACTGTGGTGAAGAAGAACAATTCCATATCCACATTGTACATCATGTACCAGGCCATGCTCATGATTGGCACTGTCCTCGGCCCTGGCACCATATTCCTGATGATGGTCGGCGCGCTGGTTGCCGTCTTTACCATTAACATTTGGACGGCATTTCTATGGAACTTCTTTCCCATATTCATTTTTATACTCAGCTGCGTTTATTTGAAACAGAAATTCCAGCTTCTCATTGCATTTGTGATCAGCGCTCTTTATTGCCTGGTCATGATGGCTGTGCTCATCGGCATCATTGTTCAAATGCTCGAGGATGGTCCGCTGGCGCCTGCATCGCTCTTCTTTCTCCTGGTTGCCGTTCAGATCACAATTGCAGGTAAGCTTTGTGCCTTACACATTCTGAAACTGGCAGAGGAAAGTGCCTCCGTAAAATATATAGGTATATTAAGGTCTATTTGTCCGTTGTCTGAGGTCGGATCATAGATATATATTATCCTATATCGTACGCTCTAATATAATATACATAGATTATGCATATTTCACTTTTATGGATACCTAGAGAGTCGAACTTAACTTTCTTTCCTCTCATGTAGGTCTCATGCATCCTCAGGAATTTTGGGCTTTGCTGTGCGGTGTTATCTATTATATAACAATACCCTCGATGTACATGCTGCTCATGATCTATTCGGTTTTCAATATGAACGATGTCAGTTGGGGCACGCGAGAAGCGCCCGTGCTCAGAGATGATGGCGAGGAGTCGCCCAATGATCCCGATAACTATTTGCCCGGTTGGCTAAGCGATCCGCTGCTCATCGACTCAGAGCTGGGTGAAATATCGTTGTTGGAGCAACGGTTTTGGAAGGATTTGATCAAGCAGTATCTAAAGCCACTCGAGCTGAGCAAGGAGCAAAAGCAAACCATGGCTGATGATCTGAAGGAGCTGCGCAATATGATTGCCTTTGCGTTCGTCATGGTCAATGCGATTTTTGTGCTCATCGTATTTCTGTTGCAGCTAAAAAAGGACTATTTGCACTTGAAGTGGCCCATAGATCCCACAGATTTTGTGTCCTTCGATCGCGACAATCTGCATGTGGGCATCTACAGGCAGTACAAGGAACTGGATCCCATTGGACTTTGCTTTGTCATCTTTTTTGGCTTCATATTGGTCATACAGTTCATTGCCATGTTCTTCCATCGCTTCGCCACAATGTCACAGCTGCTGGCCACCACACAGCTGGACTGGTTTCGCTCCAATGGTCAGCTCAGCGATGAGGATGCCGCCCTCGAGCTAAATGGCAGCGCGGTGCACATAGCTCGTCGGCTGCAACGCCCCAGGCGACTGTTCGACGATGACGACGATGTGGATGCCCATCACTACGATGAACTGGAATTGGGCCCGGACGATGCACATCGCGAGAGCTTGGCCCGCAGACAGACCATATTCAGGCTGCATGAGACACGGAATAAGCAGCAGAGCGACTATAGCGATTTGGTTCGAAACTTTGAGAAGCGCTTTTTCAGCGAGGATGAGCTGAACATGAAGAATCTGCCCTTAAGCCGCAAGTCCATGAAACTGTTCCAGGAGCGTCGCTCTGTGGCCAAGGTCAATGCGGCTGCCACGCCCGGCGGCACGCCCACGCCCAAAACGGGCAAGCGACCGCCTCTGGTGATCAATGCACAAAAAAAAGTGAGCTTCAGCAGCAGCAACATGCAAATCTATAATAATGGCAACACAGAATAAAATCAAACCCAGTATTACCCATGTGAATCTGCAAGCTATATGTATACGAGTATATATAATATACGTCTAACTATCTATCTATCTCTGTTAACTGTAGCCTAACTATAGGAGTCTGTAACCTAACCTAAACCTAAAAGCCCTGCGGCAAAAAATATAATTAATTGCATTTAACTCAAGTGGCAGTCAGCGAAGCTTACTTCCATGCTGCAGGAGCGGAACGTCTTTCGCCTCATTAGCATAATTACAAGATGGGGGGCTGGTGAGTGGATGGGCGGGTGGTGGGTGGTTGGGTTGGGCGTCATTCATCAATGTCGCGGCGACGCTTAGAGTTAAGTGTGCTCCTTGGCTGCGCTTTTTGTGCCGCCATCTAAGAAAGTTCGCCCCTCTGGCTGCAAAATGCAAATCAAAGTGTGATTAGCTGGGATTTGATGAAGTTTCTGCTGCAATGCACAACTTTTTACTGCCTCCCACACACGAGTGTGTGTGTGTGTGGGCGTGCGTGTGGGTGTGTGTGTGTGTGGCGGTGCCTTGTTGCACCTAGGTGTTGGCATAACTGCTTTTTAAGTGAATGTTCTTATTGTCATGCTCTTCTAGAGGGTATTCAAATTGTTTCAAGCAATGTGTAACAAATATGAAACGTTTTCGGTTTCATAAGATATAATAAAGTCGATATATCCAGGTACGTGCCCATTTCTCTGCATATATAAAGCCGGCAGCTAGATATTTACCTAAATCTATAAACGATATTTGTTCTACAAAAAGAATTAGCTTTTAGCTATTATTCGTATTATTCCAGTAAATATTCCAATTTTCAGATAGAATTTCTTAATTAGAGGATAATTTTATTACATTTTAGATTGATTTATAATTTTATTTTTCTTAATTCCACGAAACTATTTTTCTATAAGAAAGGCGCCCTTTCTAGGTTTTAGGCTGAGTTTCTATTTTCTTAGAAAAAGCCATATAAAAGTTTTCAATTTAAGGGTAAATTCGGCTTGAAATATAAACAAATTTTAACGGAAACTTCAGTTTGCCATGAAACTTTAACTACTCAGTTACAGACAGAGCAAAGGTTGGCATCGACTATATATATAGGCAGGCTATATATCATATAACTGCCATAGGAATTTTTAATTTTTCAAGACATCTTGACCAAACCCAGCTATACGAACTTCAATATTCTCCTCAAATGGGACTACTATACTATATGGAAGAATCTGTCTGAAGTAAAGCTTTTGTTCAAAGTGAAACATGATAATATGTCAAAAAGGGTATTTCATATTCGTCCTGGCGTTACTTACTTTCTTTTGTTAGCTAAGAGAATGAAACGCAGGACAGGAAGCTACTTTGCCAATGCGCATACATTAAACGAGGCACCAACTGACGGCGAGTGAATTGTGGGTATCGAAAGGCGGAAGGGACAGTGTGTGGTATATACATATAAAAGCCGACGAAAGAAGAGATGGAAATGCTATAGGTAAAATGGCATACCTTAGCTGGACTAAAAACAACAGTTGTCTTCGGTGTATCGAATTTGAAATACCCTTCAGCTCGCTCTCAAGCGATTTGATTAGAAATGTGCAACATTTTATGTAAATTTCTTTATCAAATTATGAAAATAGTATGATTTAAGCAAAAATGTCAAGCAACTGGCTGTAATATCTATTAAAACAAGACGCTGCTTATATGAAGAGATATTACAGCTAAGAGTTTAATTAAATGATTAACCGATCGAGAAATATGCCATGTATGTATCTATATCTATAGAAAGAAGTATTTTAATTTCTTGACACATTTGTAATGCCCACTGCAAGTGTATTAAAGGCAATCGGCTTGATTCGGTAAAGATATTTAAGCACTAAGTAAGGAATACTAATTACAAATTCGTTTCAAATTAAAAATGTTGTACCTTTTTTTGAAAAAAAAATAGAATGAGAATATCAATTAGTGCATAGCCTCAGAGATAGAGATAGAAAGGTCGATTTTAAAAAAATTTCCAATCGCAACGAATAGCAGCACGTTCCAATTTAATGGCTCGCTTATACAGATATATTATATATATATTGGTTAGCCTTTAGCAGAAATTCAAAAGCTAAAGCTCAATAGTGCAGTTTGGCATACGGACAGTGGCTTAAAGCATTCACATTTCATGAAATGCAAACAATTTCAGACTTCAATGGGTTTTTTTGGCCTTGCCGAGCACAACAAATAAGCATAGAAAACTATAAAGAATCTGCATAGAACAAATTCTGGCTTATATCCAATTAAGTTTCATATTTTTGCTATTATATATTGTCCAAGTAGAAAATCTATAGAATTGAGCATATTTTTGTTTGGAATTTGGCCGACTCGGCGTATGCTTAATATTATTTTTCTTAGCCCCCTTTTAGCCTGGGGCCAAGCACACAAAATTCACATTTTCATATTTATGTAGCCGAGTTTCTCGGGTGCACCAAAAAAAAAACCGCTCGACGAACCCATAAAACAAAGTAGCACGGAAACGGCATCGGCCCATAAAATACATAAAATTCAATTGAAAAACTTTGCACTTTTTTTTATTTATTAATTCTTTTTTTTTGCGCCAGCAACTATGCAACCCGCAGGCGGGTACATAATTTTGCACTTATCTGACCCCAGGCGGCAGACTGGTTCGGTTTGGGTTTCATTATTGTATTTCACGGGGTTTCCTATGCAATTGGAAATCCAGAACAACGACAGGAAAAGCTAGCAGCTAAAAACAAAAAACAAAAACTTTATTTTTGCTTTTGTTAATTTTAATGTCATTTAATTATGAATATAATTCTGAGTTGATGCGGCTCAGTTGGCCGTCAACAGCTTCTGACCCAACTTGTCCAACAACTGTTCTCTGTTGTTGTTGTTGTTAATGAAAATAATTAAATGAAAGCTGCAGGATATTTGCACACAATGTGCACTGATTACGAACCGTGTCCGGTTGCCTGTTATGCTCTCGGCATTGCACTCTCGTGTTGTTATCCTGTTGTGCTGCCGCCTCGCAGTGCACTTTTTGAATAAACAAGTCTCGCAGTTTTTTTTATAAGTTAATTAAGTTTATTTTGTTACTGACCTCTATTTGGCCTACAGATTCAACCCTTCGCTGACCCTACAAATGCCACAACTTGTTATTCATATTACAATATGTACGATAATTAATTTTTTAATCAAATTTGTTTTTGCGTTCGCATTGCCCTTTTGCCAGTTGAGTGACATTTTTGGTTGCAAAAACTTTTTCTATTGTCGCAATAATAATTTGTGTTTTTCTATGTGATGTCCTTTTTAATTATTTGAGATATGTGTTATTAAACATACACAAATGCCAGATATTATGCGAATAAAGTCATTGTTGATTAAATCAAAAGTAATTAAGGGGCTTAGAAATGTGTTTGTTTTTATGAGAGTATTGAAATAAGTACATTTTAAATAATTCATAAAAAATTGCTGCTGCAGAAGAAAACCGTTTTTACTGTCAACTATTATGTACAGCATTTTAAATGGAAATTAATTAATATTTCAAAGAATATTTCGAAGCACATTCAATTTCCAAGTAAGGTCAAATAGCTTGAATTTCAATTTAACTTTTCCGTTTTACTTTTTAATTGCCCTGACTAAGTCACCAGAAGAATTTAATGACATTTTTCACAACCCAGCGAACATATTATATTATTTAAATATAATTATAAATAAATGGGAGAAGAAAAGGTTTTCATTCATTTTCTTGGTCTGCAGACAACGTTTATTTTTGAGTAATTGAAACTTAATTTGTAACCTGCAATTATTGAACATTACGTGTGACACAGGAATTGCAACAAAGCTGCAAATGGCAACAATAATAACAATAACAATGCAGTTTAAGCAAACACAGAACAGTTTGATAACAGCCAAGTTCTCCCATGCCCCATATGATAAGCAGCCGACGAGCTGCTCCGTGTTCAAAGTGTAAATGTTTGCCATAATCTGAAACTCAGCTGAGGCATGTGTCTGTGCGAGAGAGAGACTGTGTGTGTGTGTGTGTGCGTGTGTGTGTGTGTGTTGCTGTGCCTGTGATTGATAACATTTCTAATTGAATCACAACAAGAGCCACGACCCTGGGCGCTGGAGGAGAGAGCTGCGTGGAGGGGCTGGCCCCTAACAATTTTAATCGCAATCGCAATGAGCACTTACAATTACACATGTTTGCGCTTCATTATCAGTAAGCAGTCTGAACCGGAGCAGTCCGTCAGTTTGGATCCCGTCACTTGGTTGGAGCGTGCACGGGTCCAAAACAATTCTCAATTTCAGTAGAACTCGGTGGGTTTGACGGTACGGTTCCGTTCCGCTCCGTTCGCTGTTTCGCATAAACCTTACTTTCGCCGCATTTCTGTGATAATCGTGTACTCAAATCCTGTTCAGGATTAAGTACACATAATACTCTGTGTTCGTTCAAGCGCTGCCGGACCTGTTTCACGCTGCTCACACAATAATTTAACTTTATTTAACGCTTATAGAGAGATATACACATACAACGAGACAAAATGCTGCGTAATAGCTGCAAGGCACTGCGCAACAGTTTTGCAAGCAATGCCTGGAGGGCGGCCAGTAGCCATGGACCCAGACAGCCAGTGAGTGTATAAATAATATAATACATATAATTAAAATTAAATTTAAAAATATAAACGTGAAGTAGTTATTAAACGTTGGATTCAAACAGTTTACTTGTATACTCGCTTCGCAAAATACAAATACAAATTACACTCCGAATTTTCAATAGACTCCACACCTTTAGAGCCCAACCTAGAGGATGCTTAAATTATGTACACTTTGAACTGTTAATTGCAAAAATCGATATAAAGCCACAGTTTAAAATTGGGTGCCAAAGTCTTAGAGTCATTGTAATTTCAAGAAAGCTCTTTTCGACCGATTTATTAGGCTTTGCACTGAGAACAGAGTATGGCGAAGTCAGTGTTTGCCTCTATAATAATAATAATAATTATTTGCCTTATATAATTACAAATAATAAATAAATACATAAATAGTAATTAAATAAATTAATAAATAACAAGCAGTGAAGAGTTAAATCTAAATAACAAATCAATAAATAAATTAATAATAAATAAAAAAAATAATTAATTAATTAATCAATAAATAAATTATTAACTAAAAAACAATAAATAATAAATTATGAATAGGTAAATAATATATATATATAAATATCAAATAATAAAATAAATAAACAAATAAATAAATAAATATAAATAGAAATTAATTAATAAATAAATTAAATTAAATAAATAGTTAAATAATTAATTAAATAATAAATAAACATTATATAAGTAATAACAAAATAAATTTTCTTTATTGTCACAAGATTTGACGAAGGGAACTGACTTTTAAATATTCTAAGTAATTATATACTGAGCAATGCATATATAAAATATAATTTCAAATAATACAGAGAGTGTAGCATATATATGTATATGCTACTCTATATTATCTTGTATTATTTATTATTATCAATATATATATATATAGAGTAGCATATATGAAAACTTAAAGACTACTTTCGATTAGGCATTGATTGTAATCTGGGCCGTCACATTTGATAGTCAACTGTCAGTTTATTTGTTTATTTGCCAACTTAAAACTGCGAAAAGGCGTTTTCTAGCTTATTGATTTATTGATAGCAATAATTAATTATTAAAAAAAACGAATAACTTATTTTCAAATTAAGGTTTTAGGAAAAATAATGTATATAAACATGTGATTACCCGGCTGCCTACAGCTGAATTTGTCTGCGCTGGTCTTATCAAACAGAGCTCATAAAATTGTTAGACTTTGATTTCCATTGCCAAACACAATGCAAAGCCCAACAGAACTGTACACAAATTGAATATAAGCCGGCGCAACGTAGGTCAGTCGCTTAATGCCCCAGACTCTGGCAATGTGTATACAAAAAAATATAAATAAATGAAAAGAGAAAGTCTTCAAACATAATTATGAATTAAATGCATGAGCGAGCTGATAAGGCGATAATTCTTTTGCAAAAATAAAAAAAAAAAAATTGATTTAAATATGAGGGAAAATTACTGGCATCATTGAAGCTGATGACAGACCCTCGAGACCCATGACGACAACAGACGACGGAGAGCTGCGTCGAATGTTTGCCTTTTTTCTTTATGCCCATCTGCAATATTGATGTTATGTAAGCGACTGATTGGGGATACCGCACACTCATAGATTAGGCATAAAATTTTCCTTGGCACTAAAATTTAATCAGCACTCAGTCGGCTCAATAAAAGAGCCAACAACCGTCAAAATGTAGTTGACGATTTCAGCTTCGTATTACTTGTTGTTGTTGCTGTTTTTTTTTTATGACTAATCGTAGTGGCAACAGCTTGGCAAGGCAAAAAGGATTCTTGGGTCTGAAAGTGGGCTATCAAAGTGCTCGGGTTGAGCTAATTGAATGGGCAGCTGAAATCGATTTATGTTTAGGGCTTGGGCCTGGGGGCAGCATGCTGTAAATCATTTGCAGTTTGGGTACGGATTGAAGGACATGTAAAACATATAAATAGGAAGGCGGGTGGCAGAGCGTGAAAAAATATTGTGTGCATGACAAGCTGATAAAATGTCACAAAAAGCGTTCTCACAGCATGACAGCTGCTGGCACAGTGCGGCGTATACGTGTTAAAATAAATTGTAAAGTGTAAATATTGTATTTCAAGACTGACGCACGTACAGTCAGAAAAAAAGCTAGAGAGAGAGAGAGTGAGAGTGCTGCTGGAGGGTTAGCGAGTGTTGGGGAAATGGCAAACGGCTTTGTTTTGCCTGTGGAAATTCAATGCCGTCTTTTACAATAAACTTAAAATCCCTTTAAATATGCATCAACCGGCCCTGGCCCCGGGCAAGGGTCGACAGCTGCATTTGCATATGTCTAAAGTCCAAAGTCCGTAGTCCGTAGTCCGTAGTCCGGAACCCGGAGTACGTAGTCCGCAGTCCGCAGTCCGATGTCCGCAGTCCGGAGAGTCCAGCGTTGCCTTTGACACTCAAAACGATTTGGCTAGGTCAGGGTCGTCAGTTCGTCAGCTCCCCCCAACAACGCCCCGGCCTGACTAGTTTGCCGGCGTCATCGTCGCCCCAGTTTGACACGTGTTGGCAGTTATGGGCCAGTTCGAGCCATAGCAGCCGGGGCCAGTGCGTGTGTGTATGTGTGTGTGCCTGTGCGTGTCTGTGCTGTACATCATAAAAAAGCGAAACAGTGGAGAGCACAAAAACATGGCATGGTACGTAACAAGCGTAAATCATGGCCAAAAAGCAAGCGTCAAAGCAGCGCAGAAATTGTGTACAGCACGTGAATCAAACAGCTGTTGTGGTCTTTTGATGAGGCAGCTGAGAAACGTTTTGGAATTTTTCCATAAATGGAAATAGCGACATTAGTTGGCAAAACGATGAACAATGAAACCCATAAGACAAAGATTATGTATACAAAATATAGCTTAATAGTTTTCTTAGATAATTCTATACAGCTCTGCTAAATATATATTTTTATATAGTTCTTAACTATAAAGATATAGTTCTGGGACTCTCTGCCCTTCGGCTAAGAATATGTCCCATATACAAATATACAAATTTGCATGGGATTCGAAACCGGATCCTCAGTGTCTAATCGCCAAAGTGATTGACTTACTTGGAGAACTCATCTAACGTGAAGTGCTACAAAACTTTTCAAAAATTGTATTTTTCTCTCAACAAATTTTAAACATTTTTTTATTTTTTTTTATTCCTTGCTTATTTTTATGAGTTTTTCCTATATTTTTTTTATTATTTTTTTTTTATTTTTTAAAATTAATAATCTACTTTTTTCGTGTTCGCAAATCGCAAAAAAAATAATTACATTTTCTTATTATGGAAAGCTGTTTTATTATGAATAATTATTACAATTAATTACTTATGTGTCTGTTGAGTACTCTTCGCTAGTTGAAATATGTCACCCTACTCATAAAGTTAAAGGTGTTATATTTTTTTAGTTATTTAAAAAAATGTAATATATATATTAGAAAGTTTTCATATATACCACTGTATTTGCTTTATATTCTAATTATTCAAACCCTTACCATTTATTTTTCCTACTCGCATAGTCTGGTTTTTTCTTTTCGAAGTTTTATTGCTGGTTTTATGGTTTCTGCCTACGCAGTAAATTATGCCGGCGAGCAGCCAAACTTTTTGGGCAGTCAACAATTTAATTGCTTGATAATTGGATTTCAGAGAGCCGCAAGTATTACCTCTTGCCAGACGCAACTACAAATGTTATCAATTTGAGCAACATGCGTTGCTCACAATTTTGATAACAAACAATAAACAAATGAATTGAAGCAGACGGCTGAGTTGACTAAACAATGGCCCAAGGTCAGATCTAAATTTATGCAAATTAATTGCATTAGATATGGAAGCGTGTTTAATCCTAAAACATGATAAAAAGTTAACTTTCTATCGTTAGATCATATTCGAAGATATATTGGTTAAATTTGCCAAGAGCTTTTTCCTGCATTTTCATTTGCGTTTAGACAGAGCAGGGGAATTTAATGCTAGACAAATCTTTACTAATATCCAAGCCCAACTCATTTATCATATATCTTATATCAAAGCACAAATTGCAGTCAAAGAGCAATGTATCAGGCAAATGCCCGTTGACAGCCAGACAATAGATTGTATTAGCTTGATTGCTGTTAATATATTGGGCGACTGGCAAAATATAATGATAGCAAAATAAACTGAGCAATGGGAATAAAGCGAAACGGTCAATAGCCAAGTAAAAGTCAAGTAGAAAACACAAAGAGCCAAATAAATATTTGTTGCCATTTCGCTTTGCTTAGTGTGGGACACCTTTAGATCGTCTTAACATTTTTATGGACGGCATTTACTACTCGGCCAGCTGACAGCTTTATAATGTTGACGTTTTAATGTAAAGAAAAAATAAAAATATTTACGCGTCAATTTAATTTACAGTTCAATTGTACAATAATTGGCGTTGAATTTGCCATTGCCTTTGCTGTTGCCGTTGCCGTTGCCTTTGATTTCGTTATAAAATATGTGAGCACAAGTAATTTGCCGGGTTTTTATTGCGCCTGGGCACAGCCAATCAATATAAAGACTAAACAAAATATTTAACACTCACTCAAGTGTGCATAGGGCTATGGCGACGACATTT
Source organism: Drosophila montana (assembly GCF_035044405.1). Taxonomy (NCBI): domain Eukaryota; kingdom Metazoa; phylum Arthropoda; class Insecta; order Diptera; family Drosophilidae; genus Drosophila; species Drosophila montana. The sequence goes on along the minus strand of NW_026998571.1, from coordinate 81,809 downwards.
GGCGCTGATCAAACAATCAATAAACAAATTGAATTGCGAACTGTTAAAAATAAAAAACAAACGTGTAAGGAACTGCTTAATGGTCGAGCAGAGCTTTAATGGAAGCGTACAACTAGATAAGGGCAGATTTTCTTTTGATAAAAAAGACTGATAAGCTGCAAAATTATTAAATAAATAACATTTTCTAGTCGCACAGTCACGACAAAGCCATTCCTGTACAGGGTATTTTAATTTTCGTCACAATATGCGTATATGTCTCCGAACTTATTGGGTAAATATTTTATTGAGGTTTTCGTTGCAGGCTGTAGATAAGACTCATTCAGCTAGATCGTAACACTAAATGATATACATACATATGTATGTAGCTGACATAGGAATAAATTTGCATAAAAGTTTCTTATTGATTTTTTCACATATCTTGACCAAATTTTGTCTTTACTAGATTCACTGTGCTCCTTACATATGAGAAATATCTAATTTATATAGGGTTACAATAATATATATAAATATATATTGTAAAGATCATAATAAATACTTAAGTTTAGAGTCAAGCGATGTTTGTATCAATATAGAAATAAGCGATAAATTTATCGATATATTTGAATAAGCGAGAAGTCAATCCATAGATATTGTAGGTCCTATCCTTTCATTTTTATATAATTATTTCACATCTCTACATTTTCAACTTTAACTTTTTCACTTATCTAAGAAGAAGAGGGTAATTAATTTTTGGCCTGCCAATGATACCCCACTTTCTTGTGAATAAATTGATCGAAATCCAGTATTGGAAAACGCACGAAATTATTCAAGTTTCAATCTTTTTAGTTGACCAATATATTAAATTTGATTTTCCGTATTTTTCCGCCTTATAAAGCATTTGCAGCATCGAGTTTGTTGCAGCAAACGAATATATATATATATAAATCATACGCTGTGTTGTTTTTATTTTTATTAAGTGTCGGTCCGTGTGATTGTTGACGGAAACATTTGCTCAGCTGATATTTCCGACTGTCAGGGATCAATCGAGCTAGCTGTTATTGCCCGGAAGGCAGCACACACAATTGTCTATATTCTGTATTTGATTTAAACTGACGTGTCATATGCCGAGTTAAAACAAATGGTTTTCCATGTTTTCTGCCAATGAATTTATAGCTCAATTATATTGAGTAGGCTGTAGGGCTATTATATAAGGAGTGCGAAGCATATCGAGTGCAAAATTCATTAACAATTATTGCAATTGCAGTATGCATTTGCTGGATTCCATTAGTGAGCGCATATTACGCATACGCACCGTTAGCCAAAAAACCAATTAACACACATAATACTTAATAATTAGGTGTTTAAGCTGTAAATGCCGCTGTTGCTGGCTGTTTATTATGCATATACATATATTTTTACAGCCCCGACTTAACGGCAATTATAATTATGATTTACACACACGAGAACACAAAACTGATTAAGTTCGATGATTAGAGATTAGAGTCAGGAACTGGGCGAACGACTAATTAATTGGATTGCCATTTGGAACTCGCTTAGCTGCTTTTATTTCCAAGCTCTTTGCTGTCGTAATTTACGACCTCATTATGTGTTTGCCGATGGTTACACTGATAACCGACAACCCTCACACCCAAGGCTGCATTTCCAGTGACATTCCCGTGCATTCGAGCTGTCGCCTTTGACTTTCGTACTGTGCTCATGATTTTTGCTAATATTTGCCTTATTTGTCTTTATTTGCCTGCAGCTGCTGTCGATTGAGAAGCGCTTGGAGAAGGCCCATCCGCAGTTTACGGAACGCAGTCAGCTGAAATATGCCCGTCGCCTGGTCGTCAAGTTGGGCAGCGCGGTGATCACACGCGAGGACAATCATGGATTGGCACTTGGTCGTTTGGCGTCCATTGTGGAGCAGGTAAGTGCGCGATAAGATATTATATGCAATAATTCAACAAGAAGCAGAAGAAATTACCCGGCAGAAGCAAAGTCGCTTTAATTCCCTCCACTCGTCTAGCAAAGCATATGAAAATGTATTTATTGTTATTGTTAACACTCATCCATTTTCATTATATTCACTTTTCTTAACCTCATAACAAATTATATACAAAAACATCAAAATAGAAAATTGCTTTGAGCCGGCGACTTTCCGCTTGTTAGTCCGACGCTCAGATATTTAAACTTTACGCCTGCTTGACGTTACGTTTGCAAAGTACATTTATATGGCTGAGTTGCTGTTGCTCAAGCTTGGACAGCAATTGTCCACCAAGTTGGGATGATTTTTCCCGTCTTAGAGCTCACTTTCGAGCCAAAAGGAAACTTTAGTTAATATTGTAGTTTCCTAGCTCGTACGGCTCAGACAGTTACCAGTCAGGGCAAACTCTTTTTGTATTGCTGTACAATTTCCATTAAAATAACGACATCGTTCACCACTTCCTTTTTGATCTAAGAAAACATCTTTGCTCTAAAACTCTTGTCCCAATTATGTCACTTAATGTCAACTAACAAGTACAGTTTTTCTAGGTTGCCGAGTGCCATTTGGAGGGTCGTGAGGTCATAATGGTCACCAGCGGCGCTGTGGCATTTGGTAAACAGAAACTGGCCCAGGAGCTGCTGATGTCGCTTTCGATGCGCGAAACGCTAAACCCCAAGGACACCAAAGAGGTGATACATACACACTGCAATCTGCAATTTAGAGTTTAACACTAAGCTTGAGGCTATTCATTAGTTCGATGGCGCCACATTGGAGCCACGCGCGGCGGCTGCGGTGGGTCAATCTGGTCTCATGTCACTCTACGATGCGATGTTTGCGCAATATGGCGTTAAGATTGCACAGGTCGGTAACGAGCTAACCCTAATTGAATGACGGACACTAAAAAAAACTTAAACTCTGATATATGATGCGTTTAGGTGCTGGTGACCAAGCCGGATTTCTACAACGAGGAAACACGCAACAATCTCTTCTCGACGCTCTCCGAATTAATTAGCCTAAATATTGTGCCCATCATCAACACGAACGACGCCGTCTCCCCACCGATGTTTATACGTGACGATGAGCCCGCCGGTGGTGCCAGAAAGGTGCGTACTTCAACCCGCCACTTGACTGTGAACCAGCTCGACTAAGATCCCTCTCTCTCTCTCTCTCTCCCTCGCTCTGTTTGTTTGCAGGGCATTCCTATTAAGGACAACGACAGCTTGTCGGCCATGCTGGCCGCTGAAGTGCAGGCGGATCTGCTTATCCTTATGTCCGATGTCGATGGCATTTATAATAAGCCGCCCTGGGAGGATGGCGCCAAATTGATGCACACCTACACCAGCGACGATATCAATAGCATCGAGTTTGGCAAGAAGTCAAAGGTGAGTGGCCTTTCGGCTGTCTAGTCCCACTGCAGGTTTCTGATAATCGGCTTTACTTTTTGTTAGTATTTTATTTGCAATATAATCAACACTTGCCCATATTAATTTGGGCAGAAGTATTAGGAGCATATTTTGATAAAAAGCGTACACAAAAAAATATATATAATTAAAATTGAGCAACGTTCCTCCATACGTCGGAAAATCACAATACGAATGTTATTGATTGATTAACTAATTATAATTAATCACACAGCAAAAAATGTTTTCTTTTATTTAAGCAAGTTGTCTTAAAAACATCTTACAATCAAAAACTTTTCTTGTTGAAAATAAAAGTTCTCCTAATTAGTAAAAATAACCCAGAATAAGAATTTTTAGCTGTCAAAAACATTTTTTTTTGTGCAAGTTGTCATATTTAGAATAAAATAAACCATTAAATATTATTTTATGAAAATTTTTATTCAAATTAATTGTACTTTTTTAGTAAATATAGTATAATTTTGGAAATTCTTAATTTTTTTATGGAAATTATTTTCGATTTTAGTGAATATTACTGTTAAGAAAAACTACAAAATGAGTCACAGCTCCGAATTGTGTTTGAATAGCTATTCAATTAATCTTCTATTGTTTCAAATTTTCAAAAAGTTAAGAAAAGTAGATAATAGAAGAACTACAAAGATATATTAATTACGCGAGGAACAAGAAAGTCTTTTTAAACCAACAAACGAATAGTTAGAAGTTTAGCTTAATTGCTTGATGCAGTTAATATTCAATTCTTAAATCTAAATCAATCAAAAAACAATCTTGTAAAATCTCTCTAAATTGTATGCTTTCAAAAGTTGAAGAAATGTGTCATGCACTTCCCAAGTGCTTCAACGACAAATACGATTAGGTTTCTTGTATGCATTTTATAGCACTGCATCTTGAAAGTACTCCATTCGTTATTTATATCCTATTACAAGTGACAGACATTTACAATGAATGCTATCTGTTTTTTGCTTCTAAGTTGCCTGCATTAGTGCAAATCTAGTTAAATATTTAAGAGACAAAACGCGTTGACACCCTAGAAACTTTTGCTATTCTCGCGCAATAATTTCTGAACAAGTTGACAAGTCGGGGAATGGGCCGAGGGAAAGGGGTAGGGGAAGCCATTACAGCTGCAGTTGTTCCGTATTGCAACTTAATGGTATTTATTATGGTTGTTTGTTTATTGCATCCTTCACACTTTGGCTAACTATTTATAATACTTTCTGCATTCTTTAGGTGGGCACCGGCGGCATGGACTCCAAGGTGAAGGCAGCAACCTGGGCCCTGGATCGCGGCGTCAGCGTTGTAATATGCAACGGCATGCAAGAGAAGGCTATTAAGACAATTATAGGTGGCAGAAAAGTTGGCACATTCTTTACGGAATCAACGGAGGGCAGCAATACAGTGCCCGTCGAGGTGATGGCCGAGAATGGTAAGTGGTATAATAAAGACTGACTGAAAGAATTGTCCAATGCGTTTGTGTATGCATAAAAGCCAGCAGAGAATGCAGCGAACAAATGACAAGACAAAAGCATAAGACGGCATGCGATGAGGCTTAAATAGGGCTAGGATATTGTTATTAACTATGAACATAACTTTTAAAGCGCTCGACTAGGACAACCAGACAAATACCAGAAAATGGTTCATTCAAACTTTTCCTATGAAAACATATTAAAACAATTTGATAGTTTCTCAAAAAGTTCGATGTTAGCTACAAAAACAACTCGCATCAGGCCAGCAATATTGGTTAATTATCGCTTTGTTATCGCTTTTTCTTCTTCTTTGAAAAAGAAGTGGGCTACTTGTAGGGCATATTGCTTATAACTTAAACATCAATATCACCTGAGCGTTAAATAGGCGATAGATAAATTAAATAACAACACAATTGTCTTTTTCTATTGTACATTGCAAAACATTCTTCCAAATCTACCCTAGAGTATCGCCAAACTATCTTCCAGGCCATTAATAGTTCTTAAATAGTTAAAATGCAAATGATCACAAAAGTGAGAGAGAGAGTCAAAATCTGAGCAAAGTTCTAGTTAATGCTGCCAAGTAAAATAAATTAGGTTTTTGGAAATGTTTTTGCCGTGACGAATGATTCAGCTAGTTGGTTAAATAGAGTGCAATACAGTTGGCTGGTTTGTTGACACTTGACAAGCAGCCTGGCCAAGTCTCAACCAGTCGGGTTAGTTAAGTGTTAAGTGGCTTTCAATGAGAGCTCCGGCTCGGGCTAACATGCCGCAGGCAACACTCTCAAAAAGTGCCTGACTGACATAGTGGCCATTTAGTATACGCCAATGTAGCTGCTGAGCGTAGACGCTGTTGAGAAACGAGGTCACAATGGCTGCCCGTTGAGGTTTACCGTCGTCGTCACCCAGTGGCAATGCACTAAGTGCTAGTCGTTGGCCCCGCGGCGCCAACTGGTCCTGGCCGGACTGGACTGGCATGTTGTGCTGCAATTTTTAGTTAGCAAGTTTAATTTAATTGTTATTAGAGACAGCTGAAATACGTCGCTGGCAAACAACTTCAAAAGTGCTTGTTAATTAGCTAGTTGCAACTTGTTGAATCTCATTTTCGGACAGCTGTAAATAGCCGTCGGGTTATTGTGGAGAATGCATTAAGCGGAAATAGCTGGCGTCGTGTTCTTTTTGATAGTTTATGCTCAATCCGCATTAAAAGCAAATTACAACTTTTCTGCTAACCAGGGCTGCATACTCAAAAAGAAATTTGGACTGTTCAGCTCGCGACTCGAACTAGAGAAAGGCGCGGTCGCAATTCTCAATAAGTTTACCAAGGCAAGGCCCAAATAAACTAAGACCAACACGTTCGAGAATGATTTTTCTCCTACTCTCCTACTTACGACTGTTTGCGATGTTTATATGTTTTTGCACTTGCTTTGCGAACTTTTGTCTGGTTTAAGGTCGAAAGTTTTTAACTGTAGCCAGATTTTATAGATCGTATTCTTTAACTGGCTTGCTTAAGGGTTGTCTTGATAGTAAAAAGCTAATTTTAACGCCCGTTTCATTAACGCTAAAACTAACTTTCTCCAACTGTTGATATATATCTAACCCTGCCCAACTCTTTTATTCGACAGCTCGCATAGGCAGTCGTCAAATGCAGGCGCTGAGCGCCGCAGAACGCGCTTTGGCTGTCAGCAATTTGGCGGATCTGTTGGTTAGCCGCGAGAAATTCATTTTGGAGGCGAATGCCAAGGACCTGGAAGAGGCGCAGAAAAGTGGACTGGCTAAGCCGTTGTTGTCGCGCCTGTCGCTCAACTCGGCCAAACTGAAGAACCTCTCGATTGGCCTCAAGCAGATTGCCGATGACAGTCACAAGGTGAGCGAAACCTCAAGCAAAGCTTCAATTAATTGGCAAAAAAAAAAAAATAAAAAAATCGCAGCTCCCAACAGTACACAGGGAAAAAGTCAAGCCCGTTGAAAAAGTTCAGGCAAATTGCATTTGTTTGGCTGTCGGAAAATGTTGTTCAAAATGCTGTTGACTTTTTGAAAAATTGAGTTAGTTTGTGCATCCAGCCTGTGTGTGTGTGTTTGTGTGTGCCCTGGGATTTGGCCTCTGTGTGCAAAGTGGTCATTTTATGACCTACAACAATGACACAGAACAACAACAACAACAACAACTGGTAACTGTTGTCCTTATGCAGCTACAGTTTTCAAGCTTTAACAACATTATGAAATCTCCAAGCAATTTTACACTTCAACAAAAATTGACACCCGAACGAACAGAGTTGGGCGTGCGAGAGGGCACTAAAAGAGCTAAGCAAGTGGAAATAAAAGACAGCTCAGCTCCATATAGTATACTCCTTAGCTGTTTGTGTGTGTGTGTGTCTTGGCAGTGACATTAACCCGCGCATACACACACACACACACACAGCACGCAGTGGCAACAGTTGATGGAGTATTGAGTGCGGGCTCTGCTCCCTATGCTCTTGCAGCCAGCCATTTTATTGGATGTGATTGTGCGGAAACGCAAAAGTTTTTTTCGCCGCTTGCCGGCAAAACTTTTTCCCCAAGCACATACACTTACATATATTGTAAAACAGGCAGCGAAATTGTGACACAAAATGGCAGCAGCGCAAAAATCATAAAATAAAAAGCGAAAAAAATGAAAAAAGAGAACCTTGACAACAAAAAAATGTGAATAAAACCCCATAACGCACTCAATAAATGGTTAGATGGATGGGAAAAAGTATTCGTGTGCGGCAAACAAATGCCGCGTACATTTTTTGGCCTCCGGGCAGCATACAGCAAGCTGTGTTTTGATATGGCAAGGTGCACCGAGAGGGGGCGGGAGTGAAGATGGAGTCGGATCTAGCCGAAGTTTGCTGATGAACTCCAGCTAGAGTTGCCAACAAAAAAAGATGTTTTCATTGCCTGAGACAGAACTTTGAACTGCACTTAAGACAAAAAAAAATAAGCTGAGTAAGAAAAAAAATGCTTTTGAATTAAAAACTGAATTACAATCAAATCTAAGAAAATATTAAAAATATATATAAATATAAAATGGAAAAATAATAATTTAACTTTTTTGTAAGACCGAAAACTGTGCTAAAGTTAAAATTTGCAGCTACAGTTTTCAATTTTCAATAATGAAACATATAAAGTAGCTTCAACTTTAGACTTTTCCCAGGGGCCGCAAAGTCGAAAAGAAACAGTTATTACACGCTTCATATTAACGGTGCATAATAAACATTTTGTAAATTGACTCGAACTCAAGCTAGGCATGACTTATCCAATTGCCCTTTGTAAATATAATTTAAAGTTTTTGCGCCCAACGATGCCAAAGTCAATAATAATGACCATATAACCAAATTTACTCGGCGCACAAGTTGAGTTTCAGGCTGAGGCTTTTTTCTGGGGCTGGGGCAACCAGGCATGAGGTCCATGCTTGGCTGTCCCGGCACAACAGAGTTGAGGAAGGCGGTATCACCTGGGCTGCCCGCTCGCAATCTGCACGTTATCTGCAGCCAATTTCCAGCAGCTTTTTATAGCGCCAAACGGGGCTGGGTTGCAAAATGAGGGCAGCAACAGCCCATTAAATATAAATAAAGATTACAGTATGGTGGAACGCCTTGATTTATGTAAAACTGTGCGCCTGCAATGCCTCAAAATGGACGCCTGGGATTAGAATTGGCAACTGGGCGCCTTGGCCACATAAATACTCAGTTATTTTATATGGCCACACATGGCGTATGTGTAATGTACTAACTGCTGACTTGTCAAATGGCTTTTTATTCTATTGCAGAATGTGGGTCGCGTCCTGCGCCGCACTCGCCTGGCAGAAGGACTCGAACTGAAGCAGGTAACCGTTCCCATTGGCGTGCTGCTGGTCATCTTTGAATCCCGTCCGGACTCGCTGCCTCAAGTGGCCGCCCTGGCCATGGCCTCCGCGAATGGTCTGCTGCTCAAGGGCGGCAAGGAGGCAGCGCACAGCAATAAGGCTCTCATGGAGCTGGTCAAGGAGGCGCTGGTCAGCGTGGGTGCCGAGCACGCTGTATCTCTGGTGCGTTTTAGAAATCCTTTAGCATAGACTCTCTTTAACAATTTTCGACTGACCTTTACCAGGTGTCAACACGCGAGGAGATCAGCGATTTGCTGTCCATGGAGAAGCACATTGATTTGATCATACCGCGCGGCTCCTCGGAACTGGTGCGCAGCATTCAAGAACAATCCCTACATATACCCGTTTTGGGTCACGCCGAAGGCGTCTGCCATGTCTATGTCGACAAGGATGCCGATTTGGGCAAGGCATTGCACATTGCTCGCGATGCCAAATGCGATTATCCAGCAGGTAACAAGTAGCTTAAAATAACTTTTCTGCTACGGATTGTATAATTCAGACTTTATTCTGTGGTAGTAAAGCGCTTTTGATATTTGAAATTCAGGTGTCACTAACAATAGTTACAATAGTTAGCAAAACGAGAAAGTTGGGAGGCCGAAGATTTAATACTCTTGTAGACATTTGCCGTACGGTTTTAGAGATAAATGCTGAATGATTCCACTCACTAGTGTGAAAAATAGATGGAAATCTTATCTTTTTGTAAGAAACCTTTTTGTTTTTTTTCGATTGATTAAAAATTATTTTCGAAAATCTTTGTAAGAATTAATATGGGACATGTCTTACACTTTTTAATTTATCCTCCAAATCCAATGTGGATCAAAACTCATGTTTTCATATTTAATGTAGACAAACAGCATTGAAAAACCTAAATGGCCCGCTTCGAAAATAATGCTTAGCTCATTTTAATTAGAAATTGTTCCACATCAAAGCGTTTAGATTTACAAAAATTAATTGCATTTTTGTTCTCATCCCGGTATTTGACATAGCCTGCAATGCAATGGAAACGCTACTCATACACGAGGATCTAATGAGCGGTGAGATTTTCAATGATGTCTGCAACATGCTGAAACGTGAGGGGGTCAAAATCTATGCGGGACCGCGTCTAAATCAGCAGCTGACGTTTGGACCGCCCGCGGCGAAGAGCCTCAGGCACGAGTATGGTGCACTGGAGTGCTGCATTGAGGTTGTGCCCAGCCTGGAGGAGGCCATTAATCACATACATACGTACGGAAGCGGTCACACGGATGTCATTGTTACGGAAAATGGTACGAAAATTGAAAATTAATTTCAATTGCTTGCAATTGAAGCTGAAATATTGTTTGACCAACATCAGCAGAGTTGCCAGCCCTGATGGGTTGCGGTACCTAAAGCTAATGACAATCCAATGTGCGGGCTATAAATTTGTTTAGCGACCGCATTGTGTACCCCTATCAAATAGGTAGAGTTTTAACTAGCTTTGCATTTATTTATTATTGAAGTAGTGCAGGACAATGCAGGACTTGGATAAACATGCCATACCGCAGACAATTTGAATGGAAACAGTAGGAGTTGGCAGTGTCCGACTAAGTCATACCCTAAACCTTCTTTTATCAACACCAAATCCAGATTGTGATACGCGCTCGTTAGCTATAAAATGAAAGATACTCGAACTGCATATACTAATCTAGAAGCTCTAGCTCTAGCTCTTCAAACCTGAGAGATTTGCTCAAAAAACAGGATTTGGTTATCGATTTTGATCGATTGCTTGGGAACGTGGGAGCTTATCGATTATCTGAAACAAGCTCGAGGGCACTAGAAGGCACCTACATATGTGTAAAATTTCAGTGTCTAGCTCTTATAGATTCTGAGATCGACATAGGGAAAGACGAACGGACGGACAGAGAGATATATATAGACTATATGCTTTCTTCTGCCTGTTACATTCATTTCCCAATGAAACAATTTACTCCTTTTTAGGGTATAATAGAAAAATGGATATATATATATAGAGTATTAACAGAACTTATTAAACAATGATTAAATCATTCGCTTATGCTAGTAATCGATTATATGCTTAAATAGTAATATACCAAATATATATTCATATATAATGTATATATATTGCTATTTAAACATTTCTCATTTAATAGATTGTCCTTTGAGTGCAACCTGATTATTCCTTTAAATAAATTTTATAGTTCTTCAGTAGAATTGTTCAATTCAGGATAACTTTTCAATTTTCGAGCAAAAAAAGTAATATTTATTATTCAAAATAAAATGTACTATGCAGTTTTCTATATTTATGTAGTCTAGATTTGTGGCATATAATTTGTGAATTCATATAAACTTTCGACTAGCTTGGACCCGTCAGTTGCCCACTGACCTGTGTGGTAATTGAATTAAAAGCAACAAAAAAGCCAATGTCATGCCAACTGCACGGGCATTTGCAAGTCAAGTTCGTTGCAATTTGCATGCGTGGCGTCATTGGCAGTGGCTCAAACCAAGGTTGGGATCAGGTTTTTGGTTTTGGTGAAGCAACTCAACTCGCTGCCAAAACAAATTTAAATCATTTGGGAAATTAATTTTATTCAACATGCACTCATGCTTTGCATATTTCATATTGCATATTACAATTTTGTATATTTTGCATATTCTATTTGCTGTTTTTCATTTTCCATTTTCCATTTCGTGCAGATGCCGCAGCAAAGCATTTCCTTCACAGCGTGGATAGCGCCTGTGTGTTCCACAATGCGAGCTCGCGTTTTGCGGACGGTTTCCGGTTTGGCCTTGGCGCCGAGGTTGGCATCTCAACGGCACGGATCCATGCACGCGGTCCCGTCGGCGTCGAGGGTCTCCTGACCACCAAATGGATACTCCACGGCCAGGATCATGCGGCGGCTGACTTTGTTGAGGGCGGCAAACGCACTTGGCTGCACGAGTCGCTGCCCACTGATTAGTTTTATAGGCTATGTTTTTTTTTACTTTTTACTTTTAATGACAAACTCTGTAAATACGTGCATTTAAACGATAATTGAAAAGTAAACTGTGTGTGTTTTTGGCCATGTTGTGCGTGCACCTGCATCAACGTTGTGAAGGTGTAATTAACGCTGTTGCGGGCTGTGGCTGTGGCTGTGGCTCTGTGCATGATGACAGCTGCCAGTGGCGGGCACATGGGAGAAATTAATTTAAGTGGAAATTATTTGAGCGGGCAACTTGTTTAATTAATAAAATGTGTAGAGAGCTAAAAGGGAAAACTGTCAGAGCGTGTCTTGAGCGCAAAGTTTGTGTGCAAAGTTTAGCTCCAGCCACGCCCACAAGCTGCACGCAACGCCCAACGCTGAAGTTGAAGCGGAAGCTGCGGCTCTAGTTGTTGCTGTTGCTATAGTTGTTGCTGCAGCAGACGCTGTGCAGCAACGTTGTTGACAGTGAAAATTAAATTAAAATGGCTCAAGCAGCCCTTAAAGTTGCAATTTTTCATAAATACTTTGCAGAAAATGTAGAAAATAAAATCATAAATTAGCCATAAAACGTGAACAATTTTGTGAAACCCAAGAACCAGCAGAAACGCGAGCGCCCACTTTGTATGCCAGCGTCGCCAAGTATTTTAATTTTTATGCGCATTGAGGCAAGTTTCAGTTGTTAGTTTTCAGCTTTCAGCTCTCAGTTTTCAGTTTTCTCTGTCTGGCACTTTAGCTAAGTTTATTTTAGTGCCGCACGCTGCATTGCGTGCCAAAGAGCCACCATGGCCCAAGAGAACCACCGCACCACACCGCACCACACCGCACCGAACCGCACCGCACGGCAAGGCTGCTCGCACCGGTAGCCGGAACGCCATTTAAGGTGCAGTCTCATCCTGTCAACGCATCACGAATCCGACTCTCTGCAGCGCTTTTAGCTAAAATTTTGAAGTTCGAGTTTGGGTCAGTTTTCGCCAATTCGCCCATTTTTAATGCCAAACTCGGTTAGCGCCATTTTCATTTTCCGTAGCGCATAAATGCTAGGGAAATGCGAAAAGTTTCCATTGCCATTTTGCCCAAATGTAAAATTGCAAGCCATGAAAAATACTTTGGATTGTCTAATAAAGGCAGACGATCGCCCACAAGATCAATGAGAACTATTTTTGCACACAATTTAATTTGTATATCTATGTAAATAGTTAAAAATCAAACAATTTAATTGTTCCTTAAATTTGTTCCTTTCAATTTTCATCATATTCCCATAAATGCCGGAAGATTGGCAAATAAATGGAAGAAGGTTCTTGGAATCTATTTGTAGCAAGAGCAAATAGCAGGGAGAATAATAAATAATAGCATATTATGTATTGTATTGATTATTATTATTCATTGAAACTGACAAAATTCCAATGAAAAATACGTTAATTTAATCATAAAATAAATTGCTGAAACTTGGCTAAATGTCAAACTAGTTTATTTATATTTAGAAAAACAAAAATTGAAGCTCTTTTTTGACCTACTTAAAATATTTTCAAGCAAATAAGATTTTGAATCCACAGAGCCTAACGAAAAGGTGAAATTTATTATACAGGAAAAACAAGTGGAAAACTCTTAAATTGACCCATAATCCGTCTGGTTGCCCGCGCGCCCGACATGAGTAGTTGGCAGAAGTGTAGAGGCGAACATAATTTTTAGAAATTTCAACTGGTTTTTGGCGCCGAGCTCAAAGGCAAGGCAACAAACGTACAGACAATGATACGTATAGTGGCAGTACCTGCCTGTAGCAACAGTCACGTAGTTTTCAAATAGTTTTGGCCAAGCACTTGAACAACTTTTCAACTAGCTCGAAGATGTGCGAGCCAGTTGCAGTTATTACCAGCGTGTTCAGTGTACAGTGTACAGAAGCACGGAATTGCAGTTGAGAGATTGCAGTTATTCAACATGAAAGAGCCTCCCTTGCATATCTATTGTTTGGTTTGGCTAATAACTCACTGCCAGATAAAGCGAAATTTTGCGCTACACTTAATTAAAATAATAAACAGCAGGCATATAAATCTCGTAGCTAATATTACGTTAAGATCTGGCGATATGAGCCGACAACCGACAACCGAGAAATTGTCGAGAAATGCACTCACGCCCCTGTCTACGCACACAATTGAATGGGAATGGGCCCTCTCGAGCATGCCACTCACATAATCATTTTATTTAAATTTAATGTAATCCACACACAGTGCCATATTGTACTATATATCTATTTATTATTTATTTTGTTTGTTATTTTGTTTTATTTTTTTCTTTTTGTCGTTTGGGCATTTCGGGCCGCACCATCTATGGACCGAGTGAGCGAGGCACTCAAAACATTTTGTCACATCATTGGCACAAAATTCGTGATATACAGAAAGGCTGACTGCTTGATGTGGCCAAGTATGTGGTACAAGTATGCATTGTTCAGTTCTTTGCATTTATTTATATAAAAACTTAAAAATATAACAACAACGGATGCCTATACAAGTCCTGGCACATCTTCGCCCTCATGCAACTCAGAAAGCATCGCCGCTGGCAAATGCAGCAGGCATAATTTAGTGAACATGAAATGATACAAGCCAATTATTGGCTCTTTGCTATACGATCTTTTAAATACTCTATCTAAATGTCTAATAACAAAAACAATTCAATTCTTAGTAATTGAATTTCTTAAGATTTCTACATTTTAAGGCACTGAAAATCTTGTTGTCTAAAGCCAATTACAGAAATATCAATCAAAGACTTTTGTAAAAAAAACTTATCAAAAAAAACTATTACCAAGAGTAAATGAAAATGGTATACTGGGTGGAACTCTTTGTTCAAAAACAATCTTATCCCAAATAAATTTCTATCAATTGTGAGGAAATGCACTCCCAGGAATAACCTGAATGGATATGCAAATGGATAACGCATTACTTAACTTGTTATTGGAGTAAATATATATTAAGTGTTTCTTTAAGAAGGTTGAGTATTGAACATCCAAATGATTTTCTAGCATTACTTTTTATGAAGTATATGTCAAAAGCTTTGCCTTATAAAGTTATAGCATGGACTTCCCAAATGTTTTTAAGTCACAAACATTTGATCATATTGATGACGCGTTTGAATTAATTTATATTGATCGAGTTTTAAACCAGGCTTTGATTCTCATTTGCGTTTTTCATATATTCTCATAACTTTAATATAACTATAAATATTTTACTTAACAATTACCCGTTGTACTGAAAATATGTGAATCCATACGTATTTTCATAAGCAAAATGTGGACTATATGAAATTTACCCAAAGTTGGCATCTAGCTTATAAGGTTAGACAAATACAATGGTTGGGTTCAGCGATATTTATACTTTGGGACTGAGTCTAAAAGCTAAGAGTTTTTAGCCAAACAAAGTTTTACCAAACTATGATTAGATAAATCCAAAGTCCCAAGCTATTTCGGGCAGGAAGTCCCGCAAAAGTTTGAAAATTTTTGGATAAAGATGGTTTCTAGGAAAAATTATTTGGTTTCAGGTTGGGCTCATAGTAAAAACTAAGTTGAACTTCCGAACCATTTCAAGGCCGGCCTTTATAATCATCATCAAAAATGTGTCCAGAATCGAAAAAAACTAGTCAACGATTAAAGCCTTAACTGCTTCCTAATCCCTTTTAACCACACACGCTCATGTTAATGGATTAAGTTCTATATAAAATGATTTAGAATTATAAAATATTATAAAATATTAGAATCTCTTAAAAAGTAGATAGTATTTAAATAAATTTAGATTTCCGATTTTTCAGCCTTGCCAATTAAGACACATAGTTAATGTACCCATATTCGCTTAGGACGCCAAAATAAATGCTGTGCTTTCATGCCTTCGTTGCCTTCGCCCTCCCCATCCCCTTGCCCTTGCCTGTGCCGCTCTATTCAGACAGAATTCATCAACATGTTACTATGGTGAAAAATATCCATTGTTTTTGAGATGACAGACAGAACTTATTTAAATGCAGATGTCGGCCATAGAGCGAATCACTCTGATTGCTGTCGCTGTGGTATATACACGTCGTGAGTGGCGCCTCGTCTGCCTGTCGAAAGGATTTAACGTCTGGGATTGTTTTCTTTTTGTAGTGCTGCCTGCCGTTTAGCTTAATTTCAACAATCTTTTGCCAAAATGTGTGACGAAGAAGCATCAGCTTTGGTTGTGGACAATGGATCCGGCATGTGCAAGGCTGGCTTTGCCGGTGACGATGCCCCGCGCGCTGTCTTCCCCTCCATTGTGGGTCGTCCTCGCCATCAGGGTGTGATGGTTGGCATGGGTCAGAAGGATTGCTATGTCGGTGATGAGGCGCAGAGCAAGCGTGGTATTCTCTCGCTGAAATATCCCATTGAGCATGGCATCATCACCAACTGGGATGATATGGAGAAGGTCTGGCATCACACCTTCTACAATGAGTTGCGTGTCGCCCCCGAGGAGCATCCAGTGCTGCTCACCGAGGCTCCACTCAACCCTAAAGCCAATCGCGAGAAGATGACACAGATCATGTTCGAGACCTTCAACTCGCCAGCCATGTATGTGGCCATCCAGGCGGTGCTCTCGCTATACGCCTCCGGTCGTACCACGGGTATTGTCCTCGATTCCGGTGATGGTGTCTCCCACACGGTGCCCATCTATGAAGGTTATGCACTGCCACATGCCATTCTGCGTCTGGATTTGGCTGGTCGCGATTTGACCGACTATCTGATGAAGATCCTCACCGAGCGTGGCTACTCGTTCACCACCACGGCCGAGCGTGAAATTGTGCGCGACATCAAGGAGAAGCTCTGCTATGTCGCTCTCGACTTTGAGCAGGAAATGGCCACAGCTGCCGCATCCACCTCGCTCGAGAAGTCGTATGAGCTGCCCGATGGTCAGGTAATCACCATTGGCAACGAGCGCTTCCGTACGCCCGAGGCTCTGTTCCAGCCTTCATTCCTGGGCATGGAATCGTGCGGTATTCACGAAACTGTCTACCAGTCGATCATGAAGTGCGATGTGGATATTCGCAAGGATTTGTATGCCAACAATGTGCTATCCGGCGGCACCACCATGTATCCTGGTAAGTTTATGTTAGCTGCTAGAAACTCTTGCAAGTCATCAACCATGTTAAAGAGAAGTTGTTTGTAATACTTCCTAATTTTTTAAATACCTAAACTATGCTTTGCAAATTTCAGGTATTGCTGATCGTATGCAAAAGGAAATCACCGCCCTGGCTCCATCCACAATTAAGATCAAGATCATTGCCCCACCTGAGCGCAAATACTCTGTATGGATCGGTGGTTCCATTCTGGCCTCGCTGTCCACTTTCCAGCAGATGTGGATCTCCAAGCAGGAGTACGATGAGTCCGGCCCCGGCATTGTGCACCGCAAGTGCTTCTAAACATCCAAGCCATAAAATCAACAGCAGCAGCAAAAACAACAACAACAACAACAATGACACAAATATCAACGAGAACAACAACAACAACAACAACAAGTGGCGTTTATATATAGCCTATATGCGAACATCTTATATACATATCTTATATCTGACATTGGGTATATGTTTAGCTATGGCTAGGCTAGCTGCATCTGGGCGCCTACCAAGCGCTACATGCAAAAGTATCTTTAAAATTACATTTAGTTGAAGAAGCAGAAGATGAAGTTGAAATAGAGGACAAGAGACCCAAAACGAGTAGGTAGAGCATCTTTTATATTTAGTTTCGATTTGGATTTTCATTTGTTTTTAAGTTACGGAGCTGACCAAGACAAAATAAATAAAAGACAATCGGATGTACAATTAAACAATATATATTTATATATATATTTATATATACGATATATATGTTTGTGTCGAGAATGACAGCGAAACATTGAAATGCCATCAAACAATCAGACGCATGTTCAATAGGTTTGCAAAAGTTTTTTAATTACGATAACCAGGGGAATCTTTGAACGCCCAAACGTCAATCAGCAACTTGGGCAAACTTTTCATCTGCCCGTATCCGTATCCGTACAGACTATGTATCCGTGTATCCGTGTATCTGTGTATCTGCTATGGTAGGTAGCCAAGTTGCTCACGCTCTTTGCTTGGCTGTCAAATTTTTCGGCTCAACTTGGTCGCATCTCTCACGGAAGTTCTTCCAACTTGCTCGGTGTGCCTGTGTGTGAGCATCTTCTAGCGCTTGTGTTGTTAGCCATGATTTATGCCTCGACTGAGTGACTATATGACCGTGTACATATGTCTTGTGTTGTCATGTACCAGCTGCGCACTGCAACTTAATGCTCGTTATGTTTCCTCCCTATACAAGTACATATATCAATATATGTACATACATATATACTCTAGACTCTGAGTGCGCGTGTGATATATTTGCAACTTGTCTAAAGTGCAAGCTAAACTTTGCAGTCACTTTGAAACAACACGCTAAAGACATAAGAGCAACAGTAAACTGGTCAAAAACGTGCTGTACCTGTCACTTGGCCATAAACTTTTGTGGCTACAAACTGAGCGGTTGGCTAGGTGCAAAAACCACAGCGTAATTACATGGTCAACATGTTAGGTAAACTTTTTACAACATTATAAAAACCCAGGACAATTCCAAACTTTTAATGAAAACGATGCTTGGGACTAACTAATTTAGTTTACCAACTAATTGTCATGTTAAACTATCGAATTGCTGACTGCAAGTTTTATATAGTTAGTTGCTTGCAATCTGTGTGTAAATTAGAGTCCTGCAATGCTTAATACATTGACTTTAAACTTGGGTAATTGATTTAACCGAAAGCCAATAGATTCCTGCATATGAGTATCGTTCTGAGCAGTGGTCGAATAAATCATTTACCAAACTCAAAAACATTCATTATAACGAAGTTCAACCTGTTCGAGTCGGCAACATGTTCGAACCACATGTTCGAGCTGTCGCAACCGAGTCGATTCGCTCGAACACAATGCAAATAGTCGAGTTTGGAGAGAGTCCGATCAGCAGGAGCTGAATGATTAGCCGAACTTTTAGCCGAGTCTACCGACTCACGCTTTTTTAGCTTAAACTCGAACTAAAAAAGTTTGAGTCTTGACTAAATGCTTGAGTATCCGAATCGCATTTCGATTGACTCTACGCAGGCCTCCAGTGTGCTTCTCTTATAGCTTATACCAAATAAATATGATTAAAATATAAATATAACAGGCTTATAACGAAGCTTATGATCGATTCTATAAACAATATACAATCAACTACTTGTGTTCTGTAGAGTCGATCAAGCTTAATACAATAATTTTGACAGTATAATCTCGTTTACTGTTTTAAGACCAAGTATCATTTTGATAAACAAATAAAGAAGGCAGAGCCATATGTTTAATTTATCTACGAATAAAAGACATCAGATAAATTAGTTAGAGAAAAATCAAAGAAACATGTATACAAATATTAATATTATTTTCCATTATTTATGTAGGCAAGCCGAGCCGAACTGATTTTAGGAACATCATAATAAACTCTCAGGCTATACAAAATGTACTCGCATGCAGTATACTAGCTTAAAATGCAACATTCCATTCAATTGAGAGTTAATACATTCTGACAATTTCTATGAAATTCTATCATAAATGCCAGGACAACAACAGCTAAAATGTCAATTGCATTCATTTTGTACAGATATCAAATGGCGCATACGCAGCGTGTGCCCAGAAAGTTTGCATTTGTCTGTCTATCATTCCCCTTGCTTCCTCCCCGCCGACTGACATGTGTGCGTGTGTCTATTGTGATTGTTGTTCCATTAACCCAACATGACCCCCCGCGTACCCAAGTGCGGTGTCATTATTTAGCCAAAACGGAATCACAGAAATTAGGGCCAACAATAGGGTCACGTTAAAAGGCTCTTGGTCAGCAAAAGGAAGGCTGGGCTGTGCAGGCTGGCCGCTCGCCAGTTGCCAGTTGCCAGATACTCAATCAATCAGTGCAGAGTGCCAGCCCACAGCGGGGGTGAGGAGCTGGTTATGGGCCATTCAATGTGGGGACTATCAACAAATGCCAGGCGCTTGCATTTTGAATTTGTTTTTGCACTGTAGCGCATTTAATAAAATGGCTCAAAGTCTGCTGCAAAGCCGTTAGTTTTTGCTGAAATCCTGGCCCACGTGGGTGGCGCTGTCCCTAATGTTGTATTTATACCCAGTGCACAAAGGTAGGGCTAAAGTGGGCATATTGAATTTCAATGCAGATGAAACGGAAAGGGTAAACAGTATCGGAAAGTATTCAATGTTTGTGTTGGAGATGAGATGACGAAAAAGTTTTAATAATCGCAGTCGTCAATAGATGAGTTGTCTAAGAGTGTGGGTCAACAGCGTGGATCCAAGTTCGAATCCAAAGCTAGTTAATGGTATATTCATTGTATTTATTAAAAAAGAAAATTTTGTTCTAAGGTTTGTTGATGATGATCAACAGATAAGTTGTTTAAGAGAGTGTGTGCATGGTATATTGGTATATTCATGTATTGTATTTATTTTAAATGGAAATTTAGTTTTATATTTTGTTACTAAGAATAGCAACAACAAAAAAGTTATTGTTATGTGAAAGGTTGATTCAGGATTTCTATCTTTAGAGATCAATATTATTAAAAAAAAAATTACAGAAAGACTTGATAGTAAAAAAAGTTAATATTAATTAGAAATATTTATTAAAAATACCTAATTACCCCTTAAAAGTATTATTCCTTAAAATGGAAAAAAGGTTTAGTTCTAAATATCTCTCATTGTAACTTAAATATTTTTTTTACTTTGATGAAATTGAAATTGTTTTAACTTTGTTGAGGCTGTTTAAGGCTGCAGCTGTGTCTTACACGGCTGCTACAGGATATCTATTAAGTTGATCAGTCTTCATTCTCACAATCGAGCTTGCTGTTGTTGTTTTTAACACTTTTATATGGGGCATTAAATTGAATTTAATTGCAGCTGCCGCCCAGCGCAATGTTCGAAGCTTGGTTTTGCTGTTTGTTTTGCTTGTTTGCAATTCTCGTTTTGTGAGAATTGTTTTGTATTTTGCAACTATTATTTAAGTGGCCGGCAATTCAGTTTGCTGGCCATTCTAGCTTGTTGATTTTATGCTAATTTAATGCACTTGCTCAATTTAAGCTCCACCCCCTTTCCGGCCCGGCCCGGGTCGGCTCTGCCCCGTTCCGGTCCAGGCATTGATCTCAATATAATTTGCTGCTAATGCGCAAAGCACACGCATCGCAATATTTGCCATTTTCATTATGTAAATTTTGCCAGCGAGGCGCACAAATATTGACATTAAAGCCAAGTTAACGAGTTGCCCGCACAGGAAGTGTCGAGTCTGGAACGGAACTAGGACCTGACTTGGACATGACACGGCCATCTACGTAGTTGGGTAGCGTGGACATGAGTTGAGCTGAGCTGAGCTGTCGTTGCTTTTGACAAGCTAACAAATTGTTTTTCCGGCTTGAGGTGCACCACATGCAAACAGGAAATTAATATATAAAAGGGCCCCAGCTACAAACTACATAACCCCAACCGAAAGCTGACCGTAACAGACTTTGACTTTGACATCGACTCGATTCCATCATCGTCCCCGTCATCATCATCATTATCAACATCGTCAGCATTTTCATTCAACTTTAATTCAAATTTATGTAACTAATGCTGCCCAAAGCAGAAACCGCCACAGACACGAAAGGGCAGAACTTTAAAGTTTTGCGCCAAAAGGAAAATAACAAACACACGGAAATTCAGAAGGTGTCAAAACAAAAAGGTAAGGCAGGTGTTATTTGATTGACGAATCGAATCGAATTCGAATCTACCCAAAAGCAGTTTCAAAGAAGCAAAAGATTTTTGTTATAGCACAGAAGCTCAATTTTTAGGCCAAATTTCCAAATGATTTGAACAACTTTAGTGTACATTTTTATCTTTAAATATATTGTATATTAATATATTCTCTTCACAGCTTTCTCTGGCGCAGCTCATTTAAAGGCAGGTCTTCAAGTCCAATTAAAACTGTGAATATTTTATTTAAAATTCTTTTATTTATTTATATTTGCCCATTCTACTGAAAATATTGCATATTTTCATATAGCAGTTGCGGGCTAAATTTGTTATCTACTCAAAATTGGCATTCTCCAAATATGATTAGATGAATCGAATTGTTGGGTCCCTGGTTAGTCATACTTTAAGCAAGTTTTATATTTTAAGTCAAGCCCTTTTTATTTTGGCTTGCCTTTTTATTTGACAAATATTTGTCTTTAGATTGGGTTCATAGTAAAAACTTAATTGGAATTCCAGGCTCGAATCGTTTCGATTTGTTGCCCTGATTTAAAGTAGAATATTCAATTCAGCAAAACTATTTTCTTTTTATTTTATGCTATGCATTCAATTGCTACTATCAAGTAGAACTAATAGCATAAATAATGTAAGTCTATCTATCTACAGCTCCATTAATTGAATGTGGACAATATTTTAAAATAAATTGCAGTTTAAGCAAATCTCAATAGCTATAAATAATTTGTAATAATCTGATAATTATCATAATGCTTGCAGCCACTTAATTGTTGGCAACAATTTTCAAATGAACTTTGCACATTATTAGCCTGGTTGTAATCAGCATCATGAGCCGCATTAACATTGCGTATCTGATGCAGCAACATATTCAATTCGTTTGGGCCTTCCACAGCAGCAAAAATGACGCTGGAGAGGATTTGTCTCGGCTTTTACAGCTCTTCGAGCTGTTCAATTGATTGTAACGTTTGGTATGCATTTTTTTCTTTCAATAATCAGTGCATTCACTTATGAGCAGGCATTAATTGAATTAAAAGTGCAGTGAGAATACGGGGAA
Organism: Drosophila montana; assembly: GCF_035044405.1. NCBI lineage: Eukaryota > Metazoa > Arthropoda > Insecta > Diptera > Drosophilidae > Drosophila > Drosophila montana. The sequence goes on along the minus strand of NW_026998571.1, from coordinate 59,291 downwards.
GAGAAGTGGCGCGGAGTTAACTAAACGTGAATGACGGAATACCATCAATGTTGTCGACATTCTCGTGCTTGTCCTTTCCGAACGCAGAGGCATTTTGCGTTGCCTTGGATATGGATCAGGGACAACGTTGCAGTAGGTTGCGTGCTTATCGGCAAGGCGGCTTGCTGTTAAGTTTCTGAAGCCACCCACCCACCCACACACATATCTGTGTCGGAGGCTGTGCTTTCTACCTTTATAAATAAGGCAGGCAGTAACAGGTGCGCGGAGATAGAGAGAGGCAGCTGAGCAGGCAGTTGAGTTGCCGTCCTGGGTTTTGTTTGGCTGTTGTTTGCCGTGGCTCGTTACACTTCACTGGCTGCGCCAACATTGACAGAGATGCGATAATCGCTTCATTCAAGCCATAAGCCTTAAAGCAGCCAATGCAGTCGTGTGTAGAGCCTCCTCCCAGCCAGCTGATGAGTCGGCGCGGGGCAGCGGGCAGCGAACAGAAGCGGGCTAAAAGCGAAATTTGTAAGCGAGTTGCCCACATTAGAGTTTATCCATGAGTGAAGCTGCTGCATTAGAAGCTTTCCCCAAATATCTCTTTCACCTGCTCAGGTATTTCAATGCTCATTCGTTCACATCTATTATACCTACATCGAATTGCCACCTCGCTTGACTAAGCTCCCCGACACTTGTTCCCTCGGTTTTATTTCGAGTTTTATTTTCAAGTTTTCTGCCTGTTATCGTGTGCTCACTCCTCTCTGATTCCGTGCTTAGAAAGGCTTTCACATTTTGGGGAAGTTTTGATTAAAATCTAAATGGTTAGATAAATAAATGTTTTGTCACAATTTTAAGAATGTTGCTGACTACCTAATACAGGTTCACAATTTGATATCAGCTTAAAGCATGATTCCCGCAAATATATCGATTTGCCAAATATTTTTGGAGTGATTCCTAGTCGAGGTTATCAGTAGTCTTCATTACAAACATTAGACTTCATTAGACTAGATAATTGCAATTAACCTCCAAATTTTTATGACTACCTTTAAAACTGTCGGAGACATGGGAGACACGCCCATGCATTGGGCGTGGTTCAACAATTTTAACATTTCCTCTGAGTCGATTATATATTTATTTGTATATTCGAAATTTTACGTACATACATATTTATGTGTTACATACATTTGCCAAGCCAATTAACCTTTTTTCACACATTTTTAATGCTTTTCGGGTATAAAAATGTAATCGCATAAATATTAGGCGCCGCCACTACATACATACATACATATATACTTATTTACATACATAGAATACACTTTGGCCAGACAAGCATAATCATCAGCGGTTAAGACGCACAATCTCTCAGCCAGACTTTGTCTCCCCTCTCTCACCCACAAGCCTAATCATGAATGACCGCAACGACAAATTTTTATGCATTCATACACACATATATGCCACGTACACACCTATATATTTACACATGTATGTATGTACGCATACCGGCCAGCGATGAGACTGTCAAAGAACAGCTGCTGGGTTTGCCTTGGCTGGAATTCATACATGCATACATATTTATATGCATGTACATATGTATGTAGTAGCAAATTTATGTATAATTTGGCACAAAACTTAGGCATATGTTTTTATGTGTGCATTTTAAATGAAATGAGCATGCACTTACCCAACTTTAGTGTAGGCTCTTGTCCTTTGCAAGAAAATGGGTATTCTTTGTCGAAATCCAGTTCACACATTCAAGCTCAAGTGTTTAAATAATTGAAACCAAATATTAAATTCACGCACTTTCACATTTTCAGCTTCATAAACAAAAACACAACTTATTATTAACTTTGAATTGAATATTTTATTTAAACATAAGTATATAACACTGTTGCTTCCACAAAAATCAACTCTGGCAGTTCTTATTAGCCGAGCGAAAAAGAATATGAATGAATGTATAAAATTATTAACAGTAAGGCAAACCTACAAGCATACATACATACATACATGATGCGATGTAGGTGGATAGGGAGACAAAACAAAATGCATGGCTGCATTTTGCTCTGCCTATGCTTCTTGCATCAATTTAATATTTTGTGACGTCACAAGATTTTTTTGTTTTGCTTTGTTAATAACCATGCATTTGTACACTTAAATAATATTCGTAGATTTGCCTATTTAATGATTTATTGTATAATTGATAAGCTGTCCACTTAACAAAGTGATAAGCAGTGACGTCACAAATTTGCGCTTACAAGACATGTGTATTTGTACCACAAATGTCAGAGACTAAACGGCTTTGAAACCGAGATCAAAAAGAAGAAGATGAGAAGAAGCAGCAACAGCAGAAGCACAACTCAGACAAGATTATTTTGTTTTGCCCTAATTCTCTATTCCTTCCCCTTCCTATGTATGCACATACATATGTTTGCTTTACCGTTTATTTTCATATGTTTGTTTGTATTCGCGTCTTATGAGAAGTGGAAGCGTCGATTTTCGTGGGTGAATTATTATTATTTTTGCATTTAAATTGTGTGTTATTGAGAATTTCTAATGAGTGAAGTGAAATGTGTGTGTGTTTTTTTTATGTAAATGTAATGTGCCTGAATTTAAATTGATCTTTGATAGTGTACGCACTTGTGTGGCAGCGCATGCGACCGGCATTTGAATGAAGAATGCCCATTTTTATAAAGAATAAAAGCAGGTGCAATCTTTAAATTATTGTTATGTAAGTGCATGCTCATTACGATTTCAATATTCCTATTGAATAATAGAAATTTGCATATGTTGTATAAATAAACGTGCATACATACATATGTACGTGCATAGATATGTATGTATGTATGTACATACATATGTGCATTTTATAAGTTTGGCGCCAAATCGTACACGCACATGCTGCTGTTCTAGAAGTGTCCGAGACATATGTACATATGTACATACATACATATATACACATGTAAGTATATACGTATGTTTGTGTAAATCTATGAATATAAGAAAGTCCGAATGTTAGTTCAGCGCATCTGCTAGTGATGTGCATATGTGTGCATGCATATGTATGTGTATGTTTGTGTTTTTGTGTGTATATAAATGTATAAGTCTGTCTGACTCCTTCTAATAGTTGGAAATCGTGCGGACAGAAGTCAACTGTTGTTTTGGGCTTCACATATACATACGTATTTACGTAAACATGTATATCAATATTTGTATGTATGTAAATAAAGACTACTTTAAAGCAACTTTAAACTTAGGTAGGAAGTCAGCTTCAAGTATAATATATTCGGCATACAGATTCAACAGTTGTTGCATTAATTAAATTTAAGTTACTTTCTATCTTCGATTTTAATTAACATATTTAAAATAGGGTCCTTCATAAAATTATGCAAATACACAAAGCGCAAAAATAAAGTGTCACCCAAGTCAATATGGCTCGAGGTTTAAATAGGCCCAATCGTAGGGTCGAGGGGCGAGAGAGACGATAAAATCGCCAGCCAGGCTGTTGAATGTGAACATCTGGCGCTTAAAGCCAGCTCGATTTACATAAGACATCGAAGATGGCGCCTCGGGTAGCGGTAAACGCAACAAGGTAAGGTTGGGCTCGTTACACACACACACACACATCCACTAACACAGCCACGCGCAGCTCAAGCCGAAGCCTTATCCCCCCTCGCATATCGATGTGGATTTGTTTTAAGCCGACGCCATTTATGTGATTGCAATACTCGCAAACTGAAGAGACAAAAAAAATACTCACACACAGATTAAGGATGAAGCGGAAGCTACTGCATCTAATACAATAAAATCGCGCGGCTTTACAGAGGGCGTATTGAGAAGTATTCAAAATCGACTGAGTAATCCATGAGCTATAGTCCAGCGAATCTTCAGTTAATTATGCTCTTGGGCCAAACTGGGTAAAGCAAGGAAGTAGCTTTTCTCTGAGTAAGATTTGTATATAGAATTTTATAGATACTTCATATACTGGGATATAAGAAAAGAATCAGAATCAGAATCAAAAAGTATCTAAAATAATGTAAATCTTCAGTAAACTTTTACTGAAGTTTTGTCTATTAAAAAGTTCCTTTTTCAACTTTGTCCGATTGTTATGTTCAGAGAGAAAGAGCCATATATTCTTAGTTGTCAATCAGTCAGAATTTTAATAAGAGAAATATAAGTTTGTCTGGCAGCCCCAACAGAAAATTATATATTTCTTGGGGCCTATATTATAAAGTCAAATGTTCTCTGCTAAAAGCTTCTGTATTTCTAAAAGTTGGGCACCTTAGGAAAATTTAAGAATTTCATAAGGTTACATTGAGATATGTTTTTAGAGGGTATCATAATATTGAAATGTATGAGGAATAGAAGGGGAGATATTTAACCATATATTGAATATATACTCTGAAAGTATCAACAGCTTATGCAACTCAGTTGCTCAGTTCTAATGCTCTATTCGACAAGATGTTGTATAGGTCCGTTTTTCAGTAGTTGGCGTTACAAACGGCGAACGATCGATCGAAAATAAAGTTGTATGAAAAACTGTTTTGTTTTATCAAAATGGGCTTTTAATAATCTACTATAGCGAGCTATATGATTAAGGAGGAATCGGTTGGGAGATGAAAACTTTTGCGTTTTTTAAGGCATCTTGAGCAACGAACAACATTTTTCTCCCCAAATATTTGCAAAATCGTATGCGAAAAGTACACAAGGATATTTCTACAAAGTTCGTTATGTTTTTCTTTCTTGTTTCAGTTTAAACAAAACAACTTAAAAAATAAACCTTTTATGTTTCAAAGCTTCACTTCCTCAAATGGCGAAAGTAAACTATTCTTCCACGACTCGTACCAGGAGCGGCAACTGCAGCGCTGTCAGCTGGCTTTGCTGGCTACTTCAAAATTGACTGCTGCATCGCCGGGCAGTCAGCAGTCGATTCTGCTGGCCAAGTGCGAGTCCAGGCTGTCTTCTTTTTTTTTCAGTTGTGTTGCTCAATTTGGCTTTGCAGCTCGTCGTCGATGCTGATGGCTGGGGCTGACAGTTGTTGTATATACATAGATATATATAATATTGTGTTTGTTGTGCCCTTTCTTTCGTTTGTGCATTTCTTTTTGCACTGTCATAATGCTATATGAAGTGGAAAAATGGCAAAGTTTCACAGACAGAAGGACTTGACTGCATGGGGGGCTACTTCTGGCGCTCGCCCTGTTGAATTCCTTTAATTTGGCTTGCACAACATGCCGCATATATTCAAAATTGCTATTGCGAAAATATTTGCCCCCGGTTGCTGTTCAGTTAAGGTTTTTTGTGGCTCGCAAGGGCAAAACTATTTTCATTTGCAAGTCGAACAAAGCCGCAATTGCCGCAAACTAGTCGAGACGGGAGTCAAGTATTTCCGTGCACCCCAATAAAAACTTTTGAGCCGTTGAGCTTCAAACCGCAGAAAAGTTGAAAAGTTTTCGGTGATTTTATGAATATTGACCAATCAAACTAAATTGAATTGAATTGAAGGCGCAAGAAGCTTCAAACTATTTAAAAACAATTTTGTGCTAAAACGTACAAAAAAAAGCCACGAGTTGCACTTTAGAAGGGTCTCTCGTTGGTTTCGCTGAGCTTGCCTTTTGAAATTTAATTGCAAAAACCCTTTTATTTTTTTTTTTTTTTGAAGTGTTTACCCGACGCCCGCGAAAAACTCTTCAGCATTTCCCGGGCATCGTTTAATTGCGCTGAGCAACAGAAAGAAAGAAAATCTTTTTTGTTGCCAAATCCAATCAGCCAAATAACCCGAGAATTCGGTTAGAAAGCCTTTGTTGTGTTCGCTGAACATTTTTGATGGCTTCAATTTTTTTTTATTATTATTTTGTTATATATTTGCATTAGGTTTTGTTTACTTTTAATACAGTTTGTGCAGCAGCTTTTTATTAATATTCCTAAATTTAATATTCAATATTTTCAAATTACGCAAATTCCTCGCGATCTCACTTGCCCCCGTCTGCTTTGACTTGTTCGTCTCAGCTTGTTAGCATTTTCACTGTTGTGCCTTTGGCTTTCTTATAATATTCAACAATATGCACAAGGTGAGCGAGTGGCAAGGAACGAGATGAAAAGGTCGAAGAAAATGTGGCAACAGTTTGCCTCCCGCACTTATTATGCTACAGCTTAGCTAAACGAGTTGGTAATGCGAGAGTTGTGGTCATGATTTATGTTTCGCAAAGAAAATCACGAATAAACGATAAAAGAAAGCCAAGCAGCTGGCTAAACTCATCACGAGTTCGAATAAAATGCAATAAGCAAGGCATGATAAGAGAACGTGAATTTAAATTGTCAGACGTTGAGTATTCCTGGGCAGGAAAGATGGCTTATTTCCATCAAAAGCTTATAGCTTATATGTGCTAGATTTGTCAGTTAAACATATACATTTTTGTTGATTTAAAAGTAATATTTAAGATTATGAAAATTAACAAAATCGTATAGAAAGACGACGTTTATCATAGAGAGACACGCGGAACTTGACATTAAGATTAAGAAAGAGTTAGAGAAAGAGTGAGTGCAAGCTAATCATTATTTCCCTCTCTCTTTCTCTCTCTCAGTCACTATTACCATATTTTTCTCTCTCTAACCGTCTTTTACTCAATCTTATTGCTAAGTTCAGTCCATATAAGTAATATTTAAAATCACGCGATTCGGAAAGAAAGGGTACGTTTATGATAGAGAGATACGCATAAAATGACCTTAGAGTTGAAAAAGAGTGAGTGAGTACAAGCTAGTCACTATTTCCCTCTCTGTAAATTTCCTATTTCTCACTTTGTCTCCCTCTCAATCTTACTACCAAGTGCTGTCTATAAAAGTAATATTTAAGGTCATGGAAATCGCATAGAAAGACGACGTTTATGAAAGAGAGTTACTCAAAGCATGACATTAAGATTAAGAAAGAGAGAGAGAAATAGTGAGTGAATGTATTGCAATCTCTCTTCTTTTCCCCCTTTTTCTGTCTTTCTGTGTCTTCCTTTCAATCTTCATGCCAACTGCTGCCCATCTATCTTACGCCTTTCTATGCGATTTTCATAAATCTTAAATAGGTTCTTAAAATATTTGCCGAATATTTTTAGGAAAAATCAAATTGACAAAGCTGGAGAGGGTGAGGGAGAAAAATGAAGGAATGTGAGTTATGAAGAGAAATATTGGTAGCCATCTTTATTAAAAACAAATATTACTATTGGAACTAAACGAACTCAAAAGTTTTAAGGTTTCAGTTTTCTTTTGAGCCCTTATAAACGATGCAATGCTTAAAATACTCTGCAAGGCATTTATCCAAACTGTAATTAACCCACTTTTGCGAAAATATCATTAAATATTTATTAGTGACGCCCCTTTAAGCAGAACAGCCAATTACATTTATAACAATCGCACAAGCGATTTAACAATTTGCAACAACTTTCGCAAATTGCGAGTTGATTACCCATCAAGTGTTGAATAATCGAGTACTCGCTTTATGGCTCAAGTGGTGGTAATTTTTTTTTTTACAAACATTATTTCGAACGTCATGCAGTTTTAGTTAGTTACGTAGCGGAAATAAATGCACATGAAACGCAATTAATTTGCAGCGAAAAATTTGATTATTAATTTTATGGCGAGCAAACCAGAAACATTGTTGGTCATAAATAACCGATTTTCAAAGGGGGATGTCTGTGTGGGTCCTGTGTTTTTTTTTGGTGGTTAACGTAACTGACAGAAACACTTGCCGCACTTGTCGGAAACAGAAGTATCCACAATATCCACACAGAGCCAGCGCTTGAGCCAAAAACAAAGCGAAGCCAACCAGAAACCCAATTCGAGCGCCAATTTTAACGTTTTGACGTTTTTTAATTCAATTGTGGTTCGGTTTTTTTTTTTCATTTTCTGTGGCTATCAAATCACGTGAATATGGCCAATAGCAAAGCGCTAAAATCTAAATGGTCTCAAATCTGATTCTCGTTTTTAATATGAAAGCGCAGCACAGTTTTTATAATAAATTGGATGGCAATTGGCCACAAACAGTTCCATTTTGGGTAAACATAGCGCAAAACTAAATGATTTCAATTTTCAGCTTTGAGAGTCCCAACATTATCCGACCCAAAGCCGTATTTAATGTTTAAATACAAATATTGAATGAATTTCAAATTTGCTAAATACTTGACGGGCTTGCGAATCGTTTGGATATTGATGGAAATTAATATTGATAAGTGGATCGAAAAATCTAGTTGGTGCAGTAAAAACGAACCTAATTATAAATTAATTAGTTTATTGCCAACTAAATTGAAGTCAAATTTCAAATTAAACATTTGACATGATTATCTGTTTTATTACTAATTCCATTACATTAAATATAAAATAATTGGCCCATGAATATTAGTTGAAATCGCTTTAGAAATTAAATGAACTAATTATTTAAATCTGAGTGTTGAGTTGATAATTATTTTAGCATTAAGTAAATAGCTGGCAATTGATTAAGAAATTGTTGTTTATTGTGGTTAAGTTTTAATTAAAAACCTTAAATATGAAATTAGAATACGACTTTCTGCCAAACACATGTAATTGTGAGGCTAAACTTATATATTAATTAATTGAATATTAAATATAGAAAGATTTTTATTTACCTACATGCAGATACTTCCACATATGTTAATTAAAACTATTTAAAGAGTCTCCCGTTGTTCAGACCCTAATTGTCCCTGTCTCTCTCTCATACTGTACCCTCATTGTATTATTGTTGTTGTCTGCTTTCCGTGCATCTCATTAATGCATCATTCACATAAATTTGAATAGCTTTAGCTTTTCTCCAACTGCTTGTGCAATCCCTGTGTGGACAGCACACGGGTCTTGTGCTGTAAATTTCCAACCAACTATGAAGTTGCATAGTTGAAGCAAGTGGAGAATGCACGTTTTTGCTGCCTGATGCGGGCAGCATGTGCAACACACACACACACACACACACACACACAAGCGCATCATCGTTGTTGTGGCAACGCGTAATGCAAATGACACGCCATTATCCCTAACAACAACAACAACAACAATAATAATAACGCACAATAACAACAATTCCGACAACGGCAACAACTACAACAAAGGGAGCGAAAATGCAAAGAAGATGCTGAGATGTGAACGCTAGCGATGCCTTTTTGTTAGCCCTAATGGCTTTTAATTGTTTTATGAAATTGCGAAAAATGTCGCACCCCAAGCACAACAACAGCAACGGCAACAAAGAGGAAAGGTCAAATTGCGACAGCAGGCAACGTGGCGTATGCGCCATATAACGCATACGCCTAGTTGCACGGCGAGTGCAACGCACCCAGCCGGGAAGTTAGCGCGGCCTAAGGTTCAAAATTTTTATAAACCAGCTGCGATGACATTTATTGCCACATTTGCGAGGCCATCTAAAAAAAAAAGCTGGCAAAATTACTCGCATTTAGCTCCCTGCCCGGCCACGCCCCGGCTGCCGCCACACACACACACACACTTTGCAAGCGAAGCAATTAATTCGAGGTGTTTATGGGCGGCCAGCCAAGCGGATTATTGTGTTTTGAAAACAAACTTGCGGCACTGGGTCAAGTGGCAGCTGCAGCAACAGCAACAGCAGCAGCAACAGCGGCAGCAGCAGCCGCAACCGCAGCTTAGCAGCCAAGTTTACCGCATAGCGAAACTTTAATTGGTGTTTGGTCTTTTGCGACTTTTCGTACACCCAAAACTTAGTATTTCCCCCATTATTCGCTTTCAGTGCATTAATGATGCGACTTCTTAGAAAAAAATAATCAGCAAACCAAAATCAAATCAAACTTCCGACTTTGGCGAACTCTTTCTTAATTCTCTTAACTTTCTCGCCTGCACTGCTTTATCGACCCGACAATTTTCGCTTGGCTCCGCGAAATGCTCTTTACTCTGGCGGTGCTCTCTTTGCAAGTTGCAGAACAACAAAGATTTCTGCCCGCTGGCCACACAAATCACAAACGAATTCATCCGTTGAGTAGGTCAAGATACTAACTCAATTTGGTTCTTGGAAAATCTAAGCAAAACGTTAACGCCGCTCGCCTGTGCAATCGAGTAAATATCAAATGCAGACATCACTCGGAAAAATTAGAGTTCTTAGTTGTAAGGTTTGAAAAGGTTGAAGAACTTTAAGAAATTGCACAAACTTTGAGTATACTTTAAAATTATTTACTTGATTAAAAAATAGTTTAAAATAAACATTTTAGAAAATATTGCTGAAGTTATTCATTTTGAAAGGTGAAAAAGTTAAAGAATTTTAAGAAATTGCAGAAAGTTTGAATTTACTTTAATATTATTTTCTTAATTATAAAATAGTTTAACAGTTTCAGAATTTATTACTTTCTAATTTAATTTAATTTCTTTCTTAAATGTAAAGTTCTAGAGGGATTGCTCGACTAAAAAATACCTTTTTTCTAGCTCGAAGAGCCCAAGACGGCCACTCAGTCTGAAGGACTTTATCTTAGCTATTCATGCTGATTAGGATATATACTATATATACCACATGCACATCTATATCATGTCTTTTTAAAGCATATGAACTGTGCATAGGGTACATAAAAGAACGCTTGCTCATGTCAAGCCATTCCCTTATTAATTTTTCAATCTATCCAACTGACTTTTACTCCATGCTGTATGCTATTTGGCAAGAGTATTCCCATTGCCAAGTAGTTTGTTTGCCCTCATGCCAAGTTATTTGGACTGTCCTGTAATTGCCGTTTGATGGGCAACTGGTCAATGTTAATGGTCGTGTTTTTGGTGCCTGTCAAGGACGACACGAGGATGTTTGTCAAATAATTATACTCATTTGACTATCGATTTGTGCAAAGCACCAAAACTGAACGCAAAAGTTCCGCAGTATCAGTCTGGACTGTTTTCTAATTGCAGGGTTCTTAGCCTTAATAAATGTGGTATGCATTTATTCCATCTATTTTGCAGATTTCACTGACAGACAGACAGACAGTCAGACAGACAGTCAGTCAGCCAGACAGTCAGTCAGTCAGACAGTCAAAGGCAGGAACAAGCAGCTGTCCGACAGGCTGACTGACGTTGAAAGTTTCTGATGGTGGCGCAGTGACAAACGGGCGAGAAATAAGTAAACGGACGGAGAAGAAAGCGTCGCATAAAAAGTATCTGTTATTATGATTGTTTAGTGCTGTCGCCGGAAATTTCATTCAAGTGGAATGCGACAAAATACAACTACAACTGCAACTGCAACTGCAGGCGACAAAACTGCAACTTTTACCCAAAAGCAAAGAAACAGACACAGACAATAATAACTTATACTCGAATCAGAAAGGCACAACAACAACAAAAACCGAATTTAATAGGAAAAAAACAACCGAAAAACTGAAATCTACTGACAATTTGCAAAACAAATGCACTGCAATAAGATGAACGAAGTTATGTATCTGAGTATCTGCATATTCTCGGTAGCTGCTTCTTCTTCTTCAGCCGGCAGCTGGTACGAAAAGTTGCTTTGCATATTTCATGGCCCTCGTACTTGGGCAATTGCCTGAATTTCAACATTAACTCATACAGCATGCAGCGATCTGAGGGGAATTTCAACAGCAGCTCGACAACTTACTTGCAGCTCATACGAGTATGAACGAGCACTCGCATTCGCACTCGCACTCGTATTCGTACTCGCAGTCATCCAGCGCGCACTTCGTCAGTGTCTTTTGCAGTAATTTTGTTTGCTGTAACAGTTTAATCATTGGCATTTCACGCACAAGCATCAATCAGTGGTTTATATTCTTTTTTTCGTGTTGTCGAGGGCTGCAGATGCAAGGGTTGCAGCAAAACCCTGATAACTTGAGCTATACGATATGATTGTATGCGTAAGACTAATGGGAGTGCATAGTTATCAAATCTGATTGGTTTGTAATATAAATGGATTATATTTTTTCTCTATTCCTTGGAGCTTAGTCCAATTTATTTCTAAGCAGGACTAAGAATCAAGGAAAGATTGTCGGTGATTCAGTTTACGGTTTGAACCAGCAACCTGTTTCAGATTTGGCTGAAATATATTGCTATTTAAACAAGTTAGAGTGCCCTGTTCGGGAATACACCGGTTGTTTGGAAAATAAGAAATTTATCGACTATGGGAAACAAACTCGTACTGCGCGGGCGCTAGGAGGAACTACGTTAAAAGTTTCGAGTCTCTAGCTCTTATAGGTTCTGAGATCATGGCGTTCATACATACGGACGGACGGACGGATAGACGGACAGACATGGCTAGATCGACTCGGCTATTGTTGCTGATCAAGAATATATATATACTTTATGCATTCGGAGATGCTTCCTTCTGCCTGTTACATACATTTGCACAAATACATTATACCCTTTTTACCAATTTGCATTGGGTGCAGTGTATAAAAAAAGAAGTTTTACAGCCCAGACTTGTTCTCTATTATAAATTTCTTTTAAGTCCTATAAAAGTTTATAACTTTCTGTTGCCTTAAACTTTGCTGCCAACTCTCGCCAGCTCGGCGGAACAAGTAAAAACAATAAATGTATTAAGGTATTAATTATGCACACTGTAAAATACGTGAAAATTAATGTTTGTGTGTTTTTCATGCATGTTACTGAAAAAAAGAAATAAAAATTTTCAATGGCTGAATTGAATTTATTATATTTAAGCAACAGCAGAAGTAACTGAGTCGAAGACAAATATTTAATGTGCATCAACTTAAATGTGATTGCAATGTGGTTGGGAATTATGGAAAGTGCTCATTATTAATACAGAGAACTAAAAAGTAGTGAATACTTTTCTCTTGGTTTTTTCTCCTGCAAGTTTGACCACAGTTTCGTTGAGGAATTGGCCTGTCAAATGTGATTTATTCAGACTTTGACTTTCTTGTTTTTCATTTCAGCTACCAATGCCAGATAATTTTATTCAGTGCAGCTCTCATGTCCATGCAGGCAACTGTGCTGTGTGGCTTGCAATTGGTTTTAATGAAATGCCAACGCGGCGAATGCGCAATGCAAGGATTAAAGACGAAGCGTCAACAAAGATATCCCGAGGCAGCTGTGCTAAAGCTTTAATTTAAACAGCAAAAAGCAAAAGGCGACGTCTTATACCAAAAATGCAATTGAAATTGAAAGATGATTTTTACACAGAAGTGAAAACCTAGGTAAGTGGTCAAATTGACTCAAAGCTCGTTGTCAAGGCTAGCAAACCAATCAAAAAGTCATATATTTTAAAAGCAATTCAGGAAAAGTTAAAAGGCAAGAACGTTTACCGAAGATTAAATACCCTTCGAGGCAGTGATTGTTTCTATAGAAGTCATAAGATAAATTTGATAAAGAAAGAAAGAAAGAACCGACATCTGAATCAAACTCTTCTACATTTGTCCAAAGTTAGGTTATATTTGAAATTTTAACTGAGCCATGATAGTAAAGTTTTTCAATGTTCAAAATTTCCGATTTGAAGCTATAATTATTAAATTTTTGACTATATCTTACTATTTTTTACCAGCCATGAATATTAAAACATTTAATTAGCTTTAAGTTTTCATATTCTTTATATCACCTTTCATTCAATTATAGTTTTTATTGCTCTCATTTGTCCATTTGAGCTATTTTGAAAACTAATTAGGGACAATGAAATTTTGCCTTATAATTAATAAGTGTGAGTGGAATTTTGGTTTGTGCTTATTTGTTCTTGATTTAGAGCCATGCCTCGCTGCAATGTTAAAGTAGCTTAATTTTTTTTGTGTTTAGGGATCAACGGGCTTTTGTTTTGTCAAGAGGCCCAGGTGATCATGGTGGGGTTGGAAATAGCATTCTTTTATTCTGTTGATCTTTCCTAGAACTATAATTTGAATACCATCAAACCTGTCGTCCAACTAGCACGTAAATTGTTATATAATTAGGCATATACTTGATAAGTAGAGGACAGTTTTACTCTACCTAAGCCTTCCGCAACCCGACGACCAAAGAAGTCGAAACCAGCGCGTGCTCCGCTTGTCCCTACACGAACATCAGCTCGCTTTCATATGTTGTGTGTTACAGCGAGATATTTTAATAAAAACTAGAAAGTGTTTCATGCAAGAGTTTAAGTTTAATTCTATCATTCTATATATATAATATAAAGTTCCATTCTGGCAGATTTTTATATATTTTTAAATTTTTGTTTTCAAAAGGAGACACGTTTTCACAGAGATAATGATCAAGAATATATTTATTTTATGGCCTTAAAGTCGTCCAGATTATGAGTTTGGGGTATTATACCCCAAATAACATATATAAACGAAACGAAATTTATTCGAGCGCCAAAAACACACAAAGAGAATATCCAACTGTTTTGTTTGCCAATTAAATACATTATCTGTTTATTTGTTATTTAATTAGAAATGATTTTCCAGGCCAATTAGAATTTTAGAGTATTTTTATTACTTAATTGAGTCTATATATATATGCATACATTCTTTGTCAGCCATATGGCCACATTTTCGTGCCACAGAAAAAGGACTAAGTCCGCCCAGAAGCCACAAAGGACACTTCTTTTCATGCTGCAAAATAAACACGCTTTTAAAGCGCGAAATGTTCTGAGAAAATGTCTCAAAAAGCGCGAAAAAATGTGAAATGTCAAATCGCAAAAAAAAATAAATAAACAAACAGCTAAAGTCAGGAAACTTGTCGGCAAATTTGTTAGTTTGTTTTTCCATAGGCCTCGAAATGTTTTGCAGGCTTTTTCAGTTGCTTAAGTCCATTTGGTGCGCCGTTCGTGGAAATGCTTAGCAACACATTTTCCGACAGACAGTTGGTCGTCCAGCTTAATGCAAGGCCGAATGAAGGCTCATTTATCGTGAACTGTGCGTTGTCATTGTCATTAACATTTCGTTTTGGGGAATGTTGACGCCCTCGAGCACAAAGCGACATTTGTCTTGGCCGGCCTGCTCGAACATTTTATATCGAAATAAAACAAATTGAGGAAATTTAAGTTCCGCTCGCACTGTGTGCATTTGTGTGCGTGTCTCCATTTTGTTTGCAAATGATTTCTCATCCATCTGCTTATTGTGTGTCCCAATCGAAATGTCATTTGTTACTTTATGCGTCGCCTGCTGCCAGGAGTCGCCGGACTTTAAAACTTTAATGGGCTCGGGCGCGCGTGTTGCGGTACTCGAATGCCACGCCTCCACCACGCAAGAACGCCCTCGGCGAGCACTTGATGTGCTTAATATAACTTAATTGCTGTCGCTTGCAGCACATGTGGGCGCCATTAAAATCAAATCCACGCTTAAGCCAACTGCCCCAATGGCCGCCACAGTTGCTGCCCCTTTTGGGAGCTGCTGTCGTTGATATTGCTGCGGCTGTCCCGACTGACGGCACATTTGTCATATGCAAAACGCGTATGATAAACGGCCACACGGAGCCCGTCCGATGGCCATGTGACGTATTTGTTAGCTATTGGCTGGCCAGTTGTGGTCGGCCCTTTGACTTTGCCACCTGACACCAGTTGTGAACAGCAAAAACAAAAAAAGTAATTACCTGCAGAAAATCATAGCTGTGCACACTGTCAAAAACACGAAGAAGATAAACAGATGTAATCGATATGAAAAACCGGACGACAACTTTCCGAGGCACTTTTTTTCAAAAGATAATCAAGATATAAAGTTGGAAATTGTAAAGCAAACCAAATGCCTGATTAAAGGTTTTTCTAGTTATCACATCTTATATAATTTTTCATGCAACGTTTCACTTTATTATAAATTAAATAAATGTTATATAGTACATTACGCATGTTTATTGATATTAAGAAATAATTGATTTGGCTGTTCCTTATCCAACTTTATTTCGGCTTAAGGTTCGGTTCATGGGAACTTAATTAATCATTGGATTGGCCTTAAACGCGACTTGCAGCTTAGGTTTAACTAAGTATTAAGTATGAACAAGATAAATTTAGAACATTATCAGATGAGCTCCGATAAGATAAGACTGCCTATAGATATTGCCTTGCTTTGCCAGATAGAGGTATCGAATAGAGCCTGCAGCGGCCAATAAAATTTTAGACGCATGTTTTATAACAGAAGGGAGGGTAACAGGAGCATACGATAAAGTGAAGGGACGTGAAGAAAATAGTTTTATTTAATGGGTCCAGAAGATCGATTCCTACATTAATGATAAGCAAGATTCCTTATAAAGTTAAGTAAGAACGATATTTGAACATAAAAGCATAATATATATTTATTTAGGGTGCTCAGAAATTTGAGAGGAATCTATTAAATGTCTTAAATAAAGATAAGTATACATAGAATATTATTTAGGGTAATTGTAGCTGGGGTTTTCACCTATGCTTACAAGACTTACTAGCTAACAGCGAGCATTGTGGACTTTTGTAGAAGTTATTTTTTGCTTCTGATCGCAGCAAATTTTATTCTTATACATTTTTAATTCAAAAGTTTCAAACATACACACACACACACACTCAAGCATTCGTGTAGTAGAAGTTTCTATGCTGCCAAAAATTGGCTACCTTCCATTTAGTTTGAACAACGTTTTGTTATCCATCATCGCCCGCCCTCCGCCATATATCACAGCATGGCACGCAATTTACTAACGAAATTGTCATAACATGGCCATAACAGCTTAAGCCATATGGAAGCCGCTAAAAGCTGCACGAACCATAACTTGCAAATTGTTGCCAGTCCCGCAACGAAGAGGTCCCAGCAGAAAGAAAAAAGTGAAGAGAAAAAGTTTTCTGTACACTTTTTGGGCGTAATTTGGCCAATTGAATTCGTATTGGCCACGTTCAAGCTAATATGCGTGCCTAACCCGCACGGCTATCCCTGTGTGTGTGTGTGTGTGTGTGTGTGCGTTGCCTGCGTGCATGTCTGTGCGTGTTTGTGGTGTAACACCAGGGCTATTCAATAGCGCCGCCGCCCCGCCCTCTTCACCACACGCCCTCTGCCCGCGGCATGCCCCAAGCATGTCAAAGAGGTGGGCGAACAGCAGTTGGGCAACTGCTTTAACTGCTTTTATTGGCTACCGGCTGGCTGTTTGGCTACCGGCTACTGTCAGTTATTTACTCAAAGCATTTCATTTGCCAATTTTCCCTCAGCTTAAATCAGCGTTGCATGAAAATGACAACAACAGCAGGCAGCTACCTCGAAGCTGGCGACATGCGGCATGCGGCATGCGGCAGGCAGCAAACGCCAAGCAGCGAGTTCTTTGTAAAATGGCAGCACCAAGATAAAATCCAATTAAAATAGCGTAGAACTTATAAAAAAATAGAAACCTTAAGAGAATCTCCAAATGTAAGTGACTGACTTCGAAATGCTCTGCAATATCTTCGAAAGCACGTCCAAGAAATACACAAAATCCAAGGAATTGATGTGCAGCTTAGCGAATCTTAGGCATAAATTATACTTACAAATGTAAAAACTTTAAATCTTACTTGCAGCACAATTAATTAAAATACAAAGTCTGCAACTTGGAGCTAAACTCCTCATAGATTTAAGCAGCAAGTTTGAGCTATGATATTGACACAAAGAAATTCTGTAGTCAGTTGCCTGTCATTCGTTCCATTTGAAAGCAATCTTTGCTACATATCTTCCATATTTTAATGAGACAACACAATTTTTATATTAATAATTGCCCGTCGTACTGTAAATATCGCAAGCTATAAACATTTTCATCTACAAGATGTGGGTTAAAGTGGAAATTTTGGCAAAACTAGCATCTACGTAATATGGTTAGGAAAACAAACTAATTTAGCCCAAATTTATTTGTACGTTTGGTCTTGCTTCAAAGTTTTTCAGTTTGAGCCCCTTTAACACAAAAACAGATTGTTTTATAAAGGAATTCACTTTAAGCATTATAAATTGACAATATGAAAAAACTTTTGCTAGATCGAATTCGCATTAGCAACAGCAAAAGTTGATTTCCATTAAGCCACAATCTTTGTTATATTACGAACACTGCAGCATAGTTGATATGCCCGCTCGTACACCCTATTTCTGCTGTGTTAAGGGCACAGAGAAAAAGAAGAAGGTGCAGCTGCAGAGCAATAGCAACGTGGCTGAAAGTAAAACAAAGCATAAAATCTATTTGCAGCTGGCAACGGGCAACGGGCAGCGGGCAGACAACAAAAGTTTATGCCATGTAAATAACGACATCATAAATTTGGTTACGTGGGTATATACTCTGCATATATATCTGCATATCTCACCACACACACACACACACACACGAGCATACGCACACATATGCAGCCACATTGCTGGCTAGTTCCGTTTTAGTAAACAATTTTTTCATGCCTGCTCCGTAACAGAACCAAATTTCCCCCCTTTCCCAACGGCTCGCTAACTGTTACGATTTTCATGGCCCTCGATTCGCGTTGCGCTTTTTTGCCTCTTTTTTTTTCCTTTTGTCATAAAAAACCCGACAACAATGGCAGCAGCAGGAGGCTTTCTCTTTTTTTTCTAGCCACTCGTCAGGGGAAATAAAAGTTACGTTGACACGGACACCGCCACCAAGTGCCAAGCACTTGGCCCACCTCCAACCATCCCCCAACCCCCAAGCAAATCCCAACCTATTCGAAAGCCCAACGCAATCGCAGTGCCGTACAATTGTTGTTGTTGTTGGCCTGTTGTTAACCGATTTTGCCGTGTTTTTTAAAGGTGCTGCAACGTTGTGCTTTGTGCAGTACTCAACTTGTTTTTGCCATGGTAAAATGAGCAGCGCACAAAATGTGTAAGAAATTAAAACGATTTACAGCGAAATCAAGTCAAGTTCCGGCGCCAGAAGTGGCCCAGAAAGCTGAGAGTCTATCCAGCTAGGCGGGCAGCAAATCTGGAAATGAAATACAACCACGCAACTCGGACTCAATGCCTTTTGGTGCTTGACTCGTACAAAAAATAACAACAAACGAGTGTTGTTTTTAGCGCGTACTTCTTGCAGCCACTGTAAATAGAGGCGTTGCCTTACGCAGCAGTTGAAGCATTTGCCTAAGAATCTGGTAATATCAGCCACTTGTTGATCAAAATGTTCTGACTTGTGTACACATTTTGCAAATGGAATGGAAGCTTACGCTTAAGGTGCCCAAAACGATAAATTGTTGATTTACCTAACAGCGCAATTTATACTAAGTATGAAAGCATATTGCGGTAAGGAAATTGATAGCCCCAGAGCTTTATCGTTGGAGTTACTGGAATTTCATATTGAAGAGAGAGAGAGAGAGAGAGAGGGCATAATCGCCTTGCCGCAAAGGAAATTATTTGTATATTTTAAAATGTGCGTGATACTTGAGTTCATAATAGAATATGAAAGCCAAAACAGTTATGCATATCTGAAGAAAAAGCTAGTTTACAATGAGATATGCCTGTCATGAAAAGTTTTAACAAATATGAACAATCTTTTTTTCAAAGCTATAATACATAATTCAAATAAAATTAAGGGTCTTTTGCTTGAAAAGTTTCTGAGATCAACGCAGATAGACAAAAGAAAAATATAGATTAATTAACTCTGCTCTTTATGCACACTTTATAATCAGAGTATACTTCTGATTTATATGATTTTAAAAAAAATTACAGAAAGTAGTCTTTGTATATATTTTATCTTTGTGAATAATAAGAGCTAAAAGAATTTGTATATAAATGAACAATAGTTGCTGAATTTGAGCCAGCGACCTCTCGCATGCTAGTCCGACGCTTAGATGCTTTAGTGCTTACTTTCTACCTTAAAGATAGCATTGGCCAAATTTTTAGCTTACCACATCTTATGTTTGTTTAGTCAGTCACGATATTTTATATGTATGCAGATTAATATATATCGGGTAGCTCAAATAAATCGATGAGTTTTTACACTAAAACAAGTAAAAAGGCATTTGTAGGGAGTGTCCGAGTACGGGATACCCTAAACCGTTTTATACCATCACCAAATGAAGCTCGAGTTAAGGTATATAAGCTATTAAATTAAAGATACTTGATGTCAAATTTGGTGAATCTAGCAATTAAAACCTAAGAGAATTACTCAAAAAATTTGATTTCGATATCGATTTTTATCGGGGCAAGTTATCGATTATCCGAAAATTTCAGCTCTCTAGTTCTAATATTCTCGGACGGACGGTTAGACAGACATACGGACATGGCTAGATCGACTCGGTAATTGATCCTGATCAAGAATATATATACTTTAATGGGAGATGCTTCCTTCTGTCTGTTACATACATGTACACAAAAACATATTCGTTTTATCCATTTTCAATGGGTTCAGGGTATAAAAATCTGCATTTAAATTGGAAGTTATCAATTATAAAAAGCTCTTACTTAGCATTTGATTCAACCCGAACTGCAATAGCACAGTTTGCGTGCAGCCAACGGTTTGTGGAGTCAAACCAAATCCTCTTCAATTCGATTTAGAGCTGTGGTAAATTAAAGTGCTTGTTTTTATTGGCTGATTGTTTGTTAAGAGTGCATCAGTTGAGTGGCTGCCAATATCGAAATGTTTATTTATTATTAGTTTTAATCTCGTCTTATCCATTTACATTTCAACTGTGGATGGAAGCCACGGACATGGCATGCCGGAACAAATACCAGGGCAAATACAAGGCACTTGGAATATAAATTTAATTGAGATTTACAATGCAAGTTAAAATGCCAACCAACAGCCACAGGAAATTTACTTTGAACTTGAACATTACAGCCTGTGGTTGTATTCTTCTTCTTGCTGCCAGGGAGCCAAGGGCTAAGCTCATAAATTTCAGCTAGTAAATCTTTTTCATTCGAAAGGCGGGACAATGCAAATCTGTTTGGCCCGAAAGATGTTTATTTGTTTTGTTTAGCTCGGTCTGGTCTTAAAGTCAAATTGCGTTTAAGTAGCCGACTTTTATGGCACTGCCTTTTTTTTATAGATATATCAACATATATATATATAATCGCATAAAATCGTATATGTACCATATTCAACAGTTGTTGTCTGCCCCCTTAACAAGCATTTGCAAATGCAGCGCATGCTGGCAAGGCCAAAAACTGAAATAGCCAGGCAACATTTTTGGGCCAGCTCCACTCAAGTGCTAACGAGCTGAAGAGATGGCAAATGGTGGAAGACTCTGCTGCATATACATAAACACACACATATACTATAGAAAAATGTTGGTTTATTTGCATGAATATAATATACGTGTGTGTGTGAGTGTGAGTGTGCTCTGTTGGGGCTGTTGTTGAAATGATAAGCATGTGTGCAATTAAAATGAAAGCGTGCCTCCAATGTTGGTCCATGACTGTGACTGCGACAACGACAACAACAACAGCAACAACAACAGCAACAACAACAACAACAACACATAGATAAGGGGGTGGGGTGGGGGGTTCGGGGGCACAAGTGTAACAGCAGCAACAGCAACAGCCACGCCGCAGCCCTTGACAATAAAACAAATGTCGCCTATTTTACATAAACGTTGTGCGCAACATTGTTGTCCTTGTTATTGTTGCTGCTACTGTTGTTGTTGTTGTTGCTCTTTATATGACCAAAAAAAAGTATGAAAAAATTGACCACAATGTGTACAGGAGTGCAAGTGAATCCCAGGCCGGGCTGTGCAAACAGAGGCGTTGATTAAAAGGAGATTAAACAAATTTTATATGAAAAAAAAAATATATATTACTCTAAAAAGTATTATAATCGTATTAAGAAAGCGCAATTCAGCTGAATTTGAAATAAATATTGGTTTTGCAGTAATTTAAAAATAAAATGGGAAATTTTTTCTTAATATAAATATTTTTAAATTTAATTTAATGTTTAAAATATATTTGAAAAATCAATTTGCAATAAGCATTGGTAGGGGAAGAATTAAAATAAAAATCGAAAAAAGAAAAATTACAAAAAAAATTATAAGAAAGATAATTAGGAATATATATATTTTGTTTCAACATTTAATGTGTAAAATATATTTTCCTTAAAATAAATTCGAATAAAGAGATCGCAATTCAGTTAAATTTGCGATAAGCTTTGGTAGACCAAGAATTAAAAAACAAAAATAGGAAAAAAGTTTTTAAAATATTTTTTATAAAAAATGATGTAATAAAATATATTTTTAAAGTGTAAAATAATTAAAGCAGAGCAGTTTAGTTTAGTTTGTCATAAGGATTTAAAAAAAAGTATTAAAGAAAAGTTTTAATATATATTTTTAAACATATTTATTACGTAATATATGTTTATCTAAGAAAATAAAATAGAATTAAAAGAGCGCAATTCAGGTAAACTTGCCATAACAAGGAGTAAGAAAAATAGTAGAAAAGAAAAATTTATACATACATATATTTCTTTAACTTTTATTGCTTAAATATGTTTGTTTAAAAAGGATTAAATCGAATGAAGAGAGCACAATTCAGTTAAATTTGCAATAGGTATGGTTGGTTCAGTAGTTCATAAAAAAGTAATAAAGTTTTTTCTTAAATTATATTGTATAAATAAATTCGTTTTAAAATAATTTAAATTAATAAAATTATTCGTTTAAAAAGGATTAAAAATAATAATTATTTTGAGAGCACAATTCATTTATTTATCAGTTTATTTATTTATTATCTGTAATTCATAAAAAGGGAATGGTAAAGTTTTTTTATACAATTTTGTAATTTTCTTATTTATATTCATTATTTGTATTATTTACAGTATACAATTTATTGTGAATATTTTAGCATGTAGATAATTTTTTAAGTATTGTAAATCTCTGTTCTTTTTTGAGTTCGTTTAACTACTTTTATTTCTATTTTTTTTATATCTAAAGACTTTCGACTTCAGCTGTGTACCGCACAAATCCTTTTTAAAAGAGTCAATTTCAATTTCGTGCAATGGGATATTTACAAGATTTTTTATTTTTAAAATATTACAACATTGACTTATTTATAATATTTACATTACCCACAATATATACAATATTTATATTTTCGATATACAAGACCAAGCATTTTAAATGAGACAATTCTGGTAGGCAGGTCCCGTAAATGCAAACGTATAGTCTACCTCTTTTTTTTATCCCAATAATTAAAGCTTTAGGAAAAGTTCTTCTCGATTGTGGAAAAGTAAAGTCTCTTAGAATCATTTGAATTTATCGCCAATGTCAAATGCTTTTAAAATTTACTCCAGTTTTTGTGGCATCATATTGATTTTTTTGATAATATATCAGTTAAAGCCTTTCCACTTCTTTGGCGATCCCTATCGCAGCACTTCACTGACTTTTCCCAGCCACATTCGGTTAAGTTTTCAGTGTGCACACCTGCGAGCTGCACATTAAGTGCTTTACACAAGCCAACCAGAGTCAGCGATTATTTTTGTTGTTGTCGCTCGGAGAGAGTCGTAAAACCATGAAAAAGACTGCAAATTAAAAACGCATTAAATTTTGTTGCTGCCATCAAGAGTTGGCCACGTGTGGGCACTTGATAGCGCCCGCAAACACCATAAATAATTGTGCAATCCCCGGCGCCAATAATTAGTGCAGAGTACGGGCACGACCTTAAACTGCTTTGATTTTTGGTAGGGGTTGATGGCCTGGCACCCAAAAAGTAAACAGCACGAGACTCACGAGCCGGGTCCAGGCCAGGCCAGGCACTCCAGCAGGCAGCTGTTCACTGGCTGTAAATGAGCAATTAGTCGTAATAAAAACATCAGAGTGCCGGCAGCAACTAACACTCAATGCCCCGTAACATGGTTGCCGACTAAGCTACTGTGCCGCCTGCCCCAGTCACTGAAACGACGTGCACTTAATTCAAATTGCAAAAACTTAACCTCAACATGTGCGTAACCCAAACACATACAGTTGCACACACACACACACACACACATAGACCGACATGGACACGTAGATGGACCTCCTGCCCATCAGCTGCAGCTACTGCTCGGCGCGCAAAATTAACACACAGCTATCCGAGACAGGCCCAGGAGCCCAGGAGCAGCTGACAGCGGCAGCCGCAGCAGCAACAGCTTTAGATGTGCTGCAAATAGCTGAGAAATGAATGGAAATCCAAAGCGAGACGAAAAACAAATGTGTTCCGCATTCTTTTTTTAGGCAAACTTTTTCATAATCTCTTTCCATTTTATTTTCAATTTTCATGCTATCAAGTTTCAAGCTAGTCTTGGAAGTACACTTCAATATTCGAGCTTGGGTTTTTTTTATTATTTATTAAATAATTTACATACATTGAAACCCAGTGAATTTGGGTAAAAAGAGTATTATAGTTTTGTGCAAATGAATGTAACAGGGAGAAGGAAGCATCTCCGACCTCATAAACTATATATATTCTTGATCAGCATCAATAGCAGCATCAATTCTGTCTGTCCGTCCGTGTGAATGAACGCCATGATCTATAATAGCTACAAACTGAAATCTTGAAGTTTGAGTTTGAGTATGAGTTTGTTTCCGATAATCGATAACATGTCCCGTTTTCAAGCAAGCGATGGTAGCAGAAAGTGCAGGGTATTCCCTGTGGATCTAAATTCAGATTTAAATAAATTTTAAATTACTATTTTAGATCACAACGTATTTATGAAGTTTTATTACATTTATTTTTAGTTGTGTAAGCTAAGATCATTTTTTCAAATATTTGTATCAATCGTTTTAAATTTATGGCGAAATTTTATTGAAATCGTAAACTGGAACCTTTAAAAGGCTGTGCAAACAAAATGCAGCCTACGACGCGTTGCCATCACTGTCAGCGGTCGGCTGATGCACTGCCTGCAACCGGAGGCAACATGGCAAGTGTAAGCACGCCTAGACAGACAGACAGACAGACAGACAGACAGACAGACAAACATGCAAACAAACCAACTGAAAAACTAACAAACTACAACAACATACAGCAACAGACTGAATGCAACTCCGGTTAGACGGACGGAACATGGTGCCGGAAACTTTTTGCTGTTGCCTACTTTTTGGCTGCGCTTATTTAACGATTTTTTTTTTTCTTTTTGTGTAATGTTACGTGGATTTTCTCTCAGTTTTTCCCTTAGACAGAGAACCTGCTGCTATTTGTCAGACTTTGCGCACAGCTTGGGCTTGTTATTATTTGTATGGCATAATAACGGACGCAGTAGGTTTATGAACTGTTTTCACATATGTCGGCTGCCTGGTTAGATGGTTACCAAACGGTACGAGCTACTCGTCTCTGTGTGAGCTAGTGTGTGTGCCTGTCCGGGGAGGAGCCATCATTTCCGGTTACGGCGTTGCTGCAGACATCACACATTTGACATTGTCACGTTGTGCTATTTACATAAATAAATAAAGCGAGCGAGCAGTGCATAGCATATAAATTCGGGGTAAATATAGTAAAAAGAAAAACACACACAAATATATTTTATGACATTTGTGAGAAGACGCACATGATACACTACAAGAACGCTAAGCCAGGCATTAATTTATATTTAAATTAATAATTAAGTTTAATTTTCCTTGAGTCATTTCTATATATTTTTAAATTTTATTAATATTTTATTATTATTTTGTCTTTATTTAATTTAATTTTATATATTTTCCCATGTTATACTTATTATTTTACATTTAGTTTTCTTAATTACTTTTTTTATACAAATTTACTTTAGTTTTCTTTAACGATTTTTTAAAAACCATATATTTAAAAAATTTATTTATTAATTTTGGTTTTCTTAAATTCATTTTTATATATTTTCTTATATTCAATTTATTAGTTTTATTTTGTCTTTCCTAATTATTATTTTTTTTCATTTAAATTTACTTTCGTGTTCTTTAACTTTTTTTTTATTTATCAATTTTGATTTACATTTATTAATTTTTATATATATTGAGTTTATTAATGTACTTAAGGTTTTTTAATTATTTATTCTTATTTAAATGTGTAAAAACACAGAAGATTGCCGGTTGTTTGGTTCACGGTTCGAATCATTCATTTTTTCTAGTTTTGCCCGTAAATCTATTTTCGTTTTCAAATTAGGTTTGTCATTTTTCGTTAAAATTTTAATCAGATAATTCAATTTATATTTTACAATTGCCCGCTGTGCTGAAAATGACAAATCCAATACAAAATGCGGGCTAGACTTGATCTCCACCCAGAATTGACATCTAGCTAATATGGTTAGAGAAAGACAATAGCATGGGCGAAAGTAATTAATATTTTAGAGCAGAGTCTTAAGTTGAGAGTTTTTCATTTTTTCTTAACTCTGTTTTATTTCTTTAAATATTTTAAAGTAATAATATATATATACACATATTTTTTTTAATATTTTTATATTTTGTATGCTTCGATTTTGTTTCGGCTTACTGTAAAAACTTAATTTTATGTCCCGTCTTCGAACTGTTTCGACTCAAAACCGGCAGCAGGCTTACATTTTTTTTAGTATGATATACATTTTTATTCCTTAACAAAACGCCGCCAATTTCATCCGAAAGTTATTATTGTCGCTCATTTGAAAGGCATTCCGCACAAATAGAGGAATCCATGCTGAGCCGTGGCAGTGCGGACCTGTCATTTGTTTGTTTGTGCGGCTCGGCTCATTTTGACGTTGGGGGCCAGGCAGCGGCAAACGGAAGTGCCTTGTTTGCCGGCGCTTTTACGTTGCGGCCTTTAAGTGTTTACGTGGCGTATTAGTAATAAATGTAATGTGCATAAAAGTGTCGCACAGCCACATGGCTACACGGCTGACACGTGGACCTCAAAATCGCTGCTCCGGCTCCGGCTGCTGCTGCGGTTGCTTACTCGTAAAAACAAATGTTTACAATGTGCTCCAAGCCGTGGGGCAAACCCGAGCGTAGAGTGTAGATTTTTACAACTTTATTCAGGGCTGAGCCAAGGCCCGTGCGCCGTAAACAAGCAACGTCAAGTGGCGCGTCAAATGCAGGCACTTAATCAATCAAAGCTGCGAACGAGCGCCCCGACCAGCTCCAATGGCGGACAGCTGGGCAGCAGGGGCCTCAATAGTGCCCTTATTAGACGTTGGCTACTACTTTGGGCCAATGCTTTTGGCAGCACAAATTATGGCGCTGCTGTCTAAACATTGAGCGTGTGTCTGTTCAAGCAACGCACTTTCAAGGACTTTTGCTTTGATGGACTGATTGGGTCCCATGTTGGCCATACTTTTAATGTACAGCCTGTACAGTCTGGCACGTTGTCTATTTGCGTTTGGCTTGCAGGCAAAATATTCTGTATACAACATGCCAAATCCCTATTTAATGCACTGCCAGCATTTGCCGGACCGCATCATAAGCTACACTCAATCTGCTGCTTTCAGTGTCCAGCGACTTAGTTGGTTTTATTTGGTAAGCCCAAGGCTTAAGCTCTGACAATATGTTGTCATAGGGTTTAAGTAGTTTGCTGCCGTTAATACCCTATAACCATTGAAAGTGTATATAATAAGCAAAAGGAGGCATTTTCGAGCTGCACTACATATTTGCAAAAGGCCAATGCCTACAAGGGTATTAAGTCTTCGACGTGCAGAATATATGCTTACTTGCTCGTTTTAAAGTATTTATTATCTTATATGAAATCTAAATAAGACCTTTTAAAATTAAGAAGCCACAAAAGTATCTCTGTTCAGATTCCCCCCTGGACATTTTTCTATTATTACTATTTGCCTTTGCATTCCTTTTCCTTGGCCATTCTTTTAGCCTGCCTTTTGGCCCAGTCCCTTCTCAGTAAATTTACAAGTATCTCTTTGCTGGTCTTTAAGTTTTGCATAAATTTATGGAAAAATTCTTTTCGCTTTATGTGCGTTTCAAAAAGAGTTTCCCTCTTGGCTATTATTAATTAATGAAAATATTTTCGGTGGCTAAAAATAATGTTAGACGCGCATAAATCATATTCACTTTTCTGGTCAAGCGCAACATTTGCATAGCCGAAATAAATGCAGCCTTAAACTGACAGCACATAATTCCACGCTTTCGGCAACGACTTTAATGCCGGCTGCCATTTAAATTTTTAGCTTGTTTTTTTTTTGGCTTTTGGGCCAACCAATTAAGCTAAGTTGGGGCTTTCGCTCAAGTACACCGCGTAATAGAAATAAAATATTATGAACAAGAGGCAGCAGCTAAATGAATACAGCAGCTGGAAATCGGGAGCTGGCGCACAAGTGTTTGTTGTTGCTGTTTAATTCAAGTGGCCGCTGCTCAAATTAACTTCCAACTTGAATTACAAGTTAGTGTATTTTTATTTGTTTCTTTCGTTTTTGGCCTAAAATCGCCATTTTTGTTGCCGGTTTTTTGTGTGCGGTTTATTTATAGGGGGCAGCATAAGCAACATAAAGCCTAAATCAAACTGAGGCGCTCATAAATTTTATAGCAGACACACAATGAATCTGAGTACAACAACACACACACACACACACACACAAACACTCACACATACATATGCCCGCATACAGGGCGTATGCGCAATGTCGTTGACTTGCAAGCCGACAGCTTAAATGTTTGTGTTTGCCAAACATTTTCTAACTTTCTTGTTCATATTTTTGTCCATTTTTTATTTTTATTCTATTTATTATTGTTGATCGGCCACATTACGAACTTAACAAGGCTGTAGGGAGTGCGCTCTTGGGTGGCTACACATTGGATTACTTGCGTGTAATGGTGCGTATGTGTGATATTTTGCAATGCCAACACGCAAAGAGTTTTATAGATTAGCCAACAGCTCAGCACTGGCAGCAATTAATAAATGACACACCCAGTTGTCTGCTGGCCAAAAAAAAAAAATAAAATCCCTCCGAGAGAAAGTTCATTAACTTTGGCACACGTGGCACTGCGGCACGTGGCAGCCACTTCATCAGCAGCTGAAGGTTCGCGTCTTCAGCTGTAGCTCTCTAAATGGCTCATAATTCATTGCGGGCACAATCAATCTTCTGCGTTACACTTCGACTCTGTCGTTCGACTCTTTCGTTCATTTGCATGCGACGGCTGCCTTGTTGGCCCATTTGTAATGGTCAAGGATGACAGTGGAGAGAATACGAATACAAAATCCGCTGCCATTTGTAAACAGTGCGTCAAAATGTTTGCGTGCCGCATAAAAATTTATAAATATTTTCTATAATCGCGCATATTTAATTTTTTGGCCACGTTTCCCAATTTATTGCTCATATTTATAGACTTTCGCCCGGTTTCTATTTTTTGCCTGCTCAACATTCACATATATCACAACTCGAGACAAATTCGTGTGGCACGTTCAGCAATTATGAGAACTAGCTGAATGCGAGCTTATCAGAGTAAACGTGACTTTTATTCACAGTTATATTTGACACAAAAAGTGACACAAAAAAAAAAAAATGATGAGCTTTATAGAAAACAAATCTGACATCAAATAATTTTCTTTTGCTTTTTTAAAGTATTTTATTTTGTATGTCGATTGTCGCTCTGGACAACGTCAACGAGGCATATGAAGATCTAAAGCTCTAGATTTGAATGTTTATTAAATATGATTTTTTTATTTACATTTTTTAATTAATAAACGGTTGCGTTATGCGCCATTTGTGTGTCCCTAGTTACAAGGAGTCGCCTTGCTTCTAACAACTTGATTGATTTCGAATATTGTTTTGGATGTGGTTTAAATATTTTCTAATTGATTGAGCTATCAGGTGGTTTGCCCTCGAGGTGAGTCGGCATGTTTGTTAGAGTTGGGGAGGGGAGTATCTGGACAAAAGTTCTCCTTCATAGTCTCCTGATGGGAGGGGAACATTGAAGGTTGCTGGCGGTTAGCTGATTGTTACATTGGGCTCGAATTTGCTTCGACCTAGGAGATCTTCAGGTCTCTGTGAAGCATGCAGAGACGTACTTTTAAGAGATTGCACTCTTTTGCGAGTAGTTGGAGCAGCCACAACCCAGATCTATATAGTATATTGCTAGATGGGTGCCACAGCATGAAGGGAGGGCTTGCCACGGCGGTTAAGTTTCTTAGTTCCCTTAATGTGACTGTCGTTTCGCTCTCTTGCTTGAGGGTTAGTCCGTTTAGCCAGAGAGCTGGCGGCACTTTTCGAAAATGTAACACCGAGAGCAATAAATAATTCGCACGGCAGTTTAATCTGTTATACGTTTACACAATATTTATATAAAAAATGTGTTTGCTATTCAATGCTTCACACTTGCTTTTTAATTTATTTTTTAATTTATGTAAAATAAATATGTTTTGAAAGGTTAGCACATTTTATTTACCTAGCTATTCATTCCACTCGCTTTTTTCCACTTAAACAAACATTAAAAATATTGCAAATGAAAATCCATTTGCACATTTCATAATTGTTTTTATCAATGCAATACTCAGTCCAAAATATATATATTTTGTTGTTTTCTAATTGGTTAACTGCAATATTTATGAGCTTTTCAAGCGTACAAGTCTATCTATATATAATTTTCTGTTTGCAATAGAAAAAAATTGCAAATGTGTTAATTTTTATTGCCCGGCCGCATTGTCGCGCTCTGATATTTGTTTATTTATAAATGTATAAATGGATGTTCCATGATTTCCATCTGCAGTTGGACAGTCTTTGGTTATAAATGTGTGGTTTTGGTTTTGGTTTGATGTGGCTTTCTAAAAATATATATATTTTAAAGTGCCTTCTGCTTGCCAAATGATTTGGCTTCTATTGCTGCTGAGTTTTGTTATTTTTGCTGCTTTTTGAATGTAATATATATTTTTGATTATCTCAATCGCATGATCTCTCACACTTCTTTTCTTCTCTGGGTGTATCATGATAAGTGAAATGTACCTAAGGCCGTACACGACGTGACGCTGGCTGGTTGCCTCGGGCTCATCACAAGGTGTACCACGTGACGTATGCGGGATTTTTTTTGTTTACAGCGCTGGCAAAAGATAATCCAAAGGGGCCGTCCCCAAGTTTTATTCTTTTGCATGTCTGCCAGCTATTAGGAAAGTGATAAATAATTTCAGATGCTCATCCGACTTTCAAAGGCAGTTCACAGGATTTGAGTAACCAAGTTGACAGAAATATAAAAAAAAGAGTTCCTCAATAAATTGTTCAAAAATACTAAAAAAGTGGTGCAATTAATTTGATAATTGAAGAAAATCAAATATTATTCATTAGGCAAATCTACTCAGTTGGGTATTTTCAGTCTCTAGGGTATTTTCACGTTTATTCATTAAACATATCTACCTATTAGGCTATGTTCACTTTTTATAGGGTATTTTCCCTATCACTGCAGTGAAAAATTATCCTTTATTTTTTTTAGGCAAATAAATGTTTCCACTTTCTCGAGGAAGTGGAAACAGATATTCAGATGTTAATAAATAGCGCAATTAT
Organism: Drosophila montana; assembly: GCF_035044405.1. Lineage (NCBI taxonomy): Eukaryota > Metazoa > Arthropoda > Insecta > Diptera > Drosophilidae > Drosophila > Drosophila montana. Next base: position 28,088 of record NW_026998571.1, on the reverse strand, counting down.
TTTTAATCGATGTGTAGTATGAGTAATCCACGATTGCCTGCGTTTAAGTTATTATGTATGTATAATTCATTAAATAAATTACAATTTAAGCAATACATATATTACATGAAATTAACTTAAATATCCAACATTACGCCCCGTTCTTGTCGATATCAGCTGAACTCCACTTTCTTTCCTGCATATTTATAGCTATTGTACCTGGCATGTGGGAATATGCTTACGCTTTCTCTTCCACATAGAAATTAGGATTTGATATTCGTAAAAGCCCTAATTTCGTTGCTATCATATTCTACCCTGACTAACTTTTCATTTAAGTGGCACTTAGAATGTTAACTTCTTGTACTTTTAACGGTTTTTAGGTTTTCTTTTTTCCTATAAATTACCTCAAATTGAATTGTCTTTTGTCAGCAAAATGATTTAACGTTAAATAGGCAGCTCATTTATGAAGCGGCCTTCATAATAAGCGAGCACACAAAGCTGACCTTTGACTCGTGACTTCGTGGGTCATTAAGTTCATTATGTTTGCCTGTGACCCGTCTGTGTCCATGGACAACAGCTCGTGATCGCCTTGAATAAAGTCCTGTCCAATGAGTCGCACAATAAACAATTAATTAAGGCGCTAAGCGCTCATAAACAAATAAGCCAAAAGACCCGAACCCAAGACCAAATTTGGAACCTTGCCTTGCCCTGGACAAGGTTGGTTTATTGAACCAAGGTTAAGGTACTTTCTTGACATTGGCCACAGTGAAGCAAACGGCAAGTGTCATTGACTGATGCGATCTGGCGGCATGAATTTCACGTTGAATAGAAATTAATTATAAAGCACCTTTTGTTCATAATTTAAGCGACTGTCCTTTGCCCTTAGCTGCTTTAGCTGACATCTGCTCCTGCTGCAGAGACTGTCGAACGCTGTTGCCTTAATAATAAGCATTTTTGGGGCGCCACATGGTGCCTTATTAACAGCTCTTGGTGGAGTTGAGTATCGCAGATGCCGCTTCTTTGCGCTGTCAACAATTGCCGTTTAGTGTTGCCAAGACTCCAATTATGTGCACCGTTAGTCAGGTGAGAGCGGGAGCCGAGTGTGCCTGAACAGGTATCGGGTTCGAATGGAGTGAGACGGCAGCCATTGGATCCTGCCCCTGCCCCTGTCCCTACCCCCACAAGCGGCGGAAACATTTTGCAATTTTCAGTTCAACAATAGAAAGCAATTACAAAACAAACTCAGCGCTAAATGAGAGTGTGGCAACAAGGCAAACAAAGTGTGATGAGGAGAAGGAGGAGGAGGAGGCCTCGGGGCGGTGCAACAGGGGCGTTCACTTTGTTTGAATGGGCGTGTGTGTGTGCGTGTGTGTAATGATGATAACATACACACAAACCTGCACACAACTGAGCTGTTGTCTGGCGTGGGCGATGTGTTGATTGGATACGCTCGGAAAGATTTTTGGTTGGCAGTTTGGAATGTGGAATATGGTTACGAGTATATCAAAAGTGATTGCTTGTGGAAAGGATTGCCAAATGTGAACGTAATAATGTTTATTCAATAAGCAATTGCAGCTGAATGGGTTTTATGCATCTTTCAGTTAAAATAACTGGAGCTTAAACTGTTTTGTAAATAAAATAGAACAACATTAGCGTACGAAGCTTCAGTTTGTTAGCCCAATATAAAAGGAAAACAACAGAAAACAGCTTGAATACCCTTTTGGGCGTATGACTTAAAAATGGTACAAAAGCTTTGTGTCCGACCGATTGTTCCATATAATCTAGAAGTCTGATTCCGATACAGCTTTGCAGTTATGCTAAGAGAATTGTGAAGCTCTAGAAAAACAGTATACCAAGGTGATAGATTTTGGTCCATATGACTAAGGAACATATAAACTTATAAATAAAAGATTAAACAAAGAAGATTCTCATATATGACAACTATATAAATATGAATACATTTTCTAAGTATAGGAGTATGGGTTTTCCTATGGCATGTATTATAAGAATATATCATAATATAAATTTATTAAGTTTAACACTGGATATTTCCATACCGAATATTTGGTTCAGTACAAACCTTAAGATTAATTATACCTCCCAATGAAACTTGACTTTGCATAATCTCGATTAGTCATTAAAGTCAATAAAGGCATTATTATAAGCATTTACAACAAGCTGGCTCTAATAACTGCTTAATGGAGGTATAATAATGCACAAAAAAGCGACCATTAAATTTCCAGTTTAACAAAGCTATTCAACATTATTTATTTTGATTGCTAAAATATAAAACAAGGAATATCAATGTGAATATAATTAGAGCTAAGTGAATGCACATAAATTCTGTTCAATAACATTCACTTCGCATAGCTTTAGTTAAAATATTGCATTCTAACAAGCCGCATTGCATAAAGGAGGCTCTGCTTTTGGGCACATTGCGCATACGCCGCGTGTGTTCGGCTGGCGCTAATTGCGATGGCAGCCATAAAGCGGCTACTCGCATTTGACTAACAATGCATTTGCATTTTATGGGCACACAAAACGCTGCCCAGGTGTGCCGAGCCGCGGTGCAGTCAAATTAAAGTCAGCGAGGCACAGCCAACTAACAAAGTACGCCATAAAATGTGCTGCCAACGGATGTCATCGTCGTGGAAACTTTGTGCCGTTTATTGTTGACTCGACGGCCCCCATTTCCGGCATCCGGGCTGCGACTTGAAACTTGCAACTAGCAACTTCTAACTTGTAGCTGCAACCTTCAGACGTTGTTTGTTTTATGATTCCGCGAAAAAGCGCTGTGTGCCAGAGGCTTCGCGTAATTCGCCCAGCATTTCTGCAATTAAATTCCGCGACACGAACTGGAGTGAGTGTTAGTCTTGTGTTAGCCTTTTTAACTAGTTGATGAAGTTCCTCGCTTACTTGTTGTGTTGCTGTTGATGTTGTTGTTTTAGTTTTGCATGCAATTAACCAGTGATGCCAGTTAGTTAGCTAAAAGTTGCTGCTGTGCATGACAACAAGTTGTAGAGTAGTTTGTCAGTTCCATCAATAATTCAATCTAATGATGACTCACATATCTTAATTTCTCAGCTGCCTATAACAATTTGCGACACCAGCTAAAGTTTTTCAGCATTATTTGCATAATTGATGGCATTAGTAAATTATCAAGCATAATCAATCATTTGAACAAAAGACAAATCTTTGACGCGCACGTGATATATTATAAGTATAAAAGCTACATCAGCTGTCAATGCTTAGAGCGAAAAATCTATCATGACAGATTGTTATGAATAACAAAATAGCTCAAATAGCTTTAAATGCAACATTTTAATGAATAATAAAGTCAAGAAAAATTTTACTGTATTTTTAATAACTTTTCAGAATTTACTTCAATTTTACTTTGTACAATAATAAATTCATATTTTACTTTAAAGTGTATATACTTATTGATGCTTAAATAAAAAAAAAATAAACAAAATGAGGATTAAATTCAATATCAAAAAGAAGCCAGACAAGTTCCCTTTGTCACATTAAAACTTTTTTATTCAACTTTTTTTCATAAGAAAAAATGTAATTTCGGACTTTGTTCGAATCGCCGTGTTGAAACGGAATTAAAATTAAATCTATATAAATGCTGAAATGCAGAAAAGGCGAATTCAATTCAATTAACTTGCTTGCTTATTCGTAACCTCGACATTCATAATCATCTCCATTTACATTTCCACTTCTCAACCGCAAATGTCCTTCGTACGTGGCAAACACACAAAAGGTACAACAAACAACAACTGCAAATGACGTGCGCTGCTTGTTAACTGACAGCAAGAATAACAAGGATAACAACAACAATGGCAATAAAATCAATAAAAAAAAGCAGATGTTTTCATTTAGATTGTTAACAAGAACATTTTCTTAAAAAATATATTTTCTTGTTAACTGAATTTCCACAAGATGCCAAAAGAATTTAATTAACAAATACGCTTGAGTTTCAATCTATTAATATATACATATATATATAAAAGGATGTTTGCAATTAAAACAAACTATCTCATTTTAGATATCGCCTTACTCTGCGATTCTCATGAATTTAAGTTAGTCTTGCAGGCTTTCAAAATTTGATTTTAAGCATTAGTTTAAAAGGTTGTGTTGTCAATCTATTAAATATGTTCTCTATACTCTCACTTTAATTTTTCCTTTTTTTCCTACTCTCTCTTTTTCTCTCGCTCTCTGTCTCTTTTTGTCTCGCTCTCTTATTTGTCTCGCTCTCTCTTTTTGTCTCTCTATCTTTGTCTCTCCTCCTCTCTCTCTCTCTTCCCTCTCTCCTCTCTCTCCCCACAAGTATTACTTTTTCTCCTGCTTTTATTCTAATTTATTGTCTTTTTCTTTTCAGAGATGTGGACTATAAAAGTCTGTCTCCCCCCGAATAATAGATGGGAGAAAACTAATCATTTGTTTGAATGTGAATTTTTGGGTAAGTAGATACTAACATATATATTTATACATCAATAAGAATATATGTTAAGGCAATTCAGACCAGGGCACGGGTTATCTTGTAGTATGTAATAAAATGAAATGGCCTGGAAAAGGTCGTGATAAAATAATTTTCCATGCCCGCACATACACACACACACACACACACAGTCAGCAAACTTACGGAGAGCTCAATTAAAACACTTCATTAGCACGTGCTGCAGAGTTGGAAGGAAGTTCCTTACTTTAGCTCCCATGAGGCTTTTAAACACTATATTTAAGGGGTAAAGTCTTTCGTTTTTGTGCTTCAACATCGAAGCATGAGCTTCAATGGGTTGTACATGTTGTGAGCCTTCAATTATATAGAAATCATGCACATGTGAGCTTTTATTGCGGCTTTCCATGTACATTATTTTTTTGCGGCTGTAAAAACATTTGGAAAGTTTTTAGCAAAATTTTATTTAAGCATTCGTTTGCGTGTTAAATTATGGTCAGGCTGGTCATAAATTATAACGCGGTCTCCATTAAAATGTTCAACTAAACATGCAATCACGCTGAGACCAACAGCAATTGCAAACAAACAAACAAACAAACAAACAAACAAACAAACAAATAACAACAAATTAGTCATAGAAAATGGCCACACATACAAAATCTAACAATCACACAACCACAATTCATAATTAAAATACAAAAAGGCATATGGAAGCCAGTTGTTGCACATTTAGTTGTTGAAATTAATTAGACTAGTCGTTAATTAAATTGTCGCCTTGGTGATAGAAAAGTGTGGCAAAAACTTGCGCTCTGTGCTTTTTGCTGTTTGTTATTTGTTGATGTGCTTGTAAATTGCCGAAAGGTGCAATTAATATTTTGTGGAATGCACTCAAAAAAATTAAATAAATACTCGTTTCAGAGCACTAAAAGTATATATGTGTTTTCAAACTATGTAAATAGATAGTAATAGCTTTCGCATATAATTTTGAGTCAGATGTCAGCAGCTTTTGCTTTCCTGCACTGCTAGTGAAGAGGGGTTACGCAAGGGAAACATTTAATAAAAGTTTCTCATTAATTGATTTAAACTCAAAACGAAAAAGTAAGAATATCTTCGAAACGCCGCAGATTTAATACTTTTGTAGACATTTCCCTTTTGCAGATATGTGAGAATAGTGCAGCTCGGAAATGCTGAGTTTGATGAAAATGTCGTTGAAAACAAAATATTTTGCCATTTAATTTCTTTCCTATAGCAGCTATATGACATAGTGTTCCGATGTTGATTAGATTTTGCATATATGTGGAGAGCATAGTGATACTTATAAATGTCAAGTTTGTATGTACGGCTCCGACATATATAATGCCTGCAACAAAAAGACGGACCTATGCAAAGTTACAAGACGATTGCTTTAAAGTTGAGACTAGCTCGCATAGAAGCAGACAATCGGACAGACGGATGGACAGACATGGCTATATCAACTCGGCTGTTGATGCTGATCTCGAATACATATACTTTATGTGGTCGGAAATGTCTGCTTTTATGCGTTACACATTTCATGACAAAATTATAATACCCTCTAAAAATAAAGCTAACTCCTCAGAGTTAATGGAATTTATTAATTGCACAAAATCAATTAACTAATATGAAATGTGTTTATATTAGATGCCAATACTTAAGATGCCTTAAGCATCTAATTGATTACAAAAATAACATCAATTACAATTTCAAGTGTTGCAAAGTGTCGCGTTTTAAGTGTTGGTCAAGCAGCTATGAACAAACACTTTACCACATCTTATGAAATGCGTAAGCAGACATAGTTTAACGCGCGTAACAAATATATTTGTATATTTTGTAAAGTATAGATATTATTCTGCTCGTTTTTTGATTTAAGCACAAATCATAATGCTGTTAAGGCCTTGTTAAAGCCAAGTAGACACAGCTTGATCTTATACAATTATGAAAAATGCCTTTGCTAACCTCAAATGCAACTGAAACGCAAATACACAACAATGTGAGGCAAGGCTGTTGTCACCATGCTGTTTGCTGCGCAGTATGTCAACACACGGTACACACGCACACACATACATATATATAATAAGAATAATAAGAAATAATAAGAGATACGTAGCATACAAATGAGCGCAACTTGGCTAAAATCTAAAGCTTCAGATCAACCACAAACGACAACCAACATAAAGACGTTTAAATAAGAAGAAGCAGAAATGGGTAGCTTTTTCCTGTGTGCTTGATATTTGTAGTTTTTTCTTTATGGCACACTAAAAGCCTTGGGCAGGGCTAAGCTCTGGCACAGTGGGAATTGCCAAAGTGTGGCGCACAGGAAAACTATTATAAATATTGAAAATCGAATTACACCCTCAAACAATTTATGTGGCCACAAATCTTGCCCTTAGCTCTACGGAGACAAGTGCCGCAGTCCGCATTCGTGCCATAAAATTCGGCAATTGACAATATTTTAATTGCATATCGGTATGATATATGGGCCTATGGGGCCCACATTTCACTTGTCCCCATTGAATATGTGTATATATCGATATGGCTGAACCAAGGAAAGCAAGCAAATCTCTTTTTATTATTTTCATTTTTAAGACCAAAGTGCAGCACAGGACACGCTATTTGCTATGCGCAATTCCTATGGAAATTCATTTCTAGCTGCCATATAAAGTGTCCAATAAAGGTTGCATCTCCAGTGGCTTGGCAGCTACAGGAATGCTATGGGAAATACGTATGTTGCATTCACATATCAAATGAATGCTTACATATTAAACCAGAGCCAACGACGACTTGCAAAAATGCCAAAAATGTTAGCTCTGCTCGCTCGGATGCGTACAGGAAATAAACATCATAAAACATACAACGACTAAGCAAAACTCTTGACTCCAGCAATCTTAGACAATGACTGCGTTAATAAAGCATGCTCTACATGAGTTCTCTATTGAGGCACCCTTCAATTCCAGATAATAACTACCTTAACTTCCGAGCACACCCATAAATTATTTCATTAAAACCATCTGTGCGACTCTCATATACCTTGTTGAAAAACTTATCTACGATATAAGCAGCATTGTTGCAGCCCTCTGCTCGGGCGCATACAATGCAATTGTTGCATATGCCAGCAGGAAACATGAAAAACATTTCCCAGTCACATCTCAACGTATACAATTCGTAAACAACCCTCCACTCAGACGAAGTCCTTCAACAGCATGAACAACAAAACTTTTATGCAAATAACAATATCAAATAAAAACTAAAACTTAATTATTCAAAGTGCTCGACTTGGGCATACTCTTTCGAAGAATCTAGACTATGCAGTGCTAACTAAAAATTAAATCGTATTAAGAAAAAGTAAAGTTTTGCGCTCGAAAACCAGGGGAAAAATAAAAAAACTTAAGTAAAAAGTTCTCAAATTCCTAGTAAATACCTTTCCTGGACAAACACGTTTAACTTGGCTAAATCTAAACTTATTTTCATTATGGATGTCATTTAGTTTTAGCTCTTTGTATATACTACCCTAAAAATCGTAGATACCTTCTAGTTTGTGCAATGTGCAGGGTATTAAAACACAAACAGGCAAGTGCGAAATAGAGTAACAATGCGAGAAGGTGGCAAGTCAAGCGGAACCACAACAGTGAACTTCAGATAAAAAAATAATGGAAAGCGATAATTACACTGTTCATTTATAAAATATTTAATTAATTCCTTGTAATTTTAGATGTCAGTTGCGTTCACGCTGCACCTTCAAGAAAGCGTGGCTGTAATTGAAAATCAATTTCCACTCGATTTTCATGCTCTCTTTGAACCGCGCTCACGCATACCAAACGGATGAGCTGTGTAACAAAAAAAAAAAACAAAAAAAAAAATCAATGGCAAATGCAATTACGAGTCGTCTTTCGGTTGCGTGGGCGTGGTAATGTCAGGGTGTGACGACAAAAAAGAGGGGAAAGTTAGTTCCTTTTAAGTAGTAGTAAAATACCTACATAGACAATCAAAAGTAAGGGCAAGTTGAGCAACAGCTGTGTAAAACTGATAAAACTAATTCAATTACTAAGAATATTGGCCAGTTCTCTGCCAAGATTAACACTCATGATTGGCAACATGCCAGATTTATGGTAAATTTATGGAATATTAAATAAAGGTAATACTTCGGGGCGAAGAACAGGCCCAAATTGATTTAAACTATAAAAGTAAGTGTAATAGGAGCAATATTTGTTGAATGAAAATATTAGCTTATTAAAATAATAGCCTTTCTATGCGATTTTCATAAATGCAAGTTATGATTACGATTAATAGCACGAGAGAGAATGATTAAGGAGGCCAGAGAGATAACATAAAAAAGACAATTTGAATAAACCGAGTCAAGTAAATGGGAGAGAGAGAATTTCAATATTGGTCTCGATAAATATTTAATTGTTTATAATTGGCATGTTTTGCATAAAGTTGGCTTTTAATTTGTCTCAATTTAATTTGCGTAAATTCCCTCCGGCATTCAACATAAATTCACACGTTTACATACTTATTGAAGGGATTTGCTGTAATGCGCTGCTCTTTGGTCGAGTTAATTCCCAATGACCAAAAGCATTTCGAACTCATTTACTTATTGTAAGCCCCTCATAATCCCCGATTTGCTCTTTGAATTTTGCATTGTGAATGTATTAACGCATTTTGCTCATTGCTCCAGGCTGCATGCTGATGAATTAACAACAAATGGCAAGAATGTTGACTTCAGATCTAATTAAAGTATTCGAGTTTTTGCTTAATTTGCCTGGCGTAGTTTAACTCGCCGTTGCTGTTGTTATGTCCTCTTGTTGGGGTTAGTAATTTTAGCGGAAATAGCAATTAATTCCATTAGCATCGACATCGTTGTCCTGCTTCCAATTTCCATTAACCAAGCTACTTATCTAGCTGGGAAATGAATGTCGGGTGGACGCATTAAAAATAAATAGCACAAACCGCAATAACAACCAGCAGAAGGACGACAGCAGGCGTCAAGGAATTTGAGTCTCTATGAAAGCAGCTCATTTGAACTGATAAAATCAGCTAAAATATGTAGTTAAGCGCGAGTCTGTACACATTTTTAATTGTCACAATTATTATTATTTGTGCACCTTAGGCGAGTAATAAATTGGAATCGGCAGCGGGCAAGATAATCCAATATAAATGTGATTAGACGCCGTGGGCCATAAAATAGTTGCTTAAATTAGGCCAGCTGCCAAAGCGGCGTAATTAGCAAATAAAAAAGTACGTTTATTTTGCTTTAAATGAAATATTTCAAATATTTAAGTTTACTTTTATTGCAAGAGATGATATTATTAGCTGCTCAGTAAGGATATCTTCGGCACACCGAAGACTTAAAATCCCTGTAGACAGCTCGAAAATGCTGAATTTGATGAAAATATCTTTGGAAACAGAATATTTTGCCATATAAGTCCCTAAATTCGACCGATCTTTCCTATAGCAGCTATATGATATAGGAGTGAGATGTAGATAGGATTATGCATACATGTAAATGCCAAGTTTGGCTAAGATATCTTGATAAACAATAAAGTTTTTCATAAAAAAACCTACTTTTGCACCTATCGTTATTATGGCAGCTACATGATATAGTGGTCCGATCCGGCCGGCCGACATATCTACTGCCTGCAGCAGAAAAACAGGCCTATGCTTAGTTTCAAGACGAAGGCTTCGTTCTAGCTAGCTTGCATGGAAACAGGCAGACGGACAGAAGGAAGCCATGTCCTGTAACTCGGCTGTTGATGCTGATCGAAAATATATATACTTAATAAGGTCGGAGTAGGAGACGTTTAACATTTCATGACAAAATTATAACACCTTTTATTAGGGTATAAAAAAGAGACGGTTAATTTCATACATTTTAATGTTATGTAATCTAACCCATTTACAAGATCCTAAAGAGAAAATATAAAATAAATGCACAATTTTACTGAATTAATATTAAGCACACAGTGTGCAGTCATACTGATTTTAATAGACTGACATTTAATATCCTATAGACCTGTAATTATATTTACCTTGCCATGTCCCGCATTCAACTATATGTATTAGTATTTATTTTCTCGTCTAACTTTTCTTACCACTCGACCATGACAAGGATTGGGATGGGCAGTTGGTGGCCGCTTGTTGGATGTCGGTTTGAATATTATTATTATTTGATTAGTTTAATTTGTTTATTTAACCGCAATCGACAACTGTTGGCTGACATGGATGGAATACGTTATAATGAGTGCATGTGACAAGTTGTGATTAAATAGTTACAGTTGGGTCTCTGTGTGTAAACACATCAGTTAGATCAATTATTCATTGTGCTAAACAATCGACCCCCCCGCCCCCGCAATATAAGCTAAAATAAATACAATTATCCAGGGATTTGGTTACAACATTTATTCAGCCAAATTGTGCTGCAAATAGTTTATGTTTCATTTAAAATTCAATTGATGTTAGTTTCTAGCACGATTTAACCTGTTCGGCATTTGACAAATGCCCAAAGCTGGTTGATTATGTGTATGTGCAGGCTCTTCGAAATAAATGGCACGGCCAGTGCACAAACATGACAATGGACATAAATAGCTATTGACAATTAGCAGGCACTGTGGTGGTACTTGACCGGGGCGTATTATCCTGGTTCTTCGCATATCGAGCTGGGCAATTTATGGCATTTGTTGTTAATTTGTCTTTTGCCAATGGAGCTGCTGCCGGCTATATTGCTGACTTTTGCCAACAAAAGCTAAGCCAAATAGTTGAGCACACAGTGCGTATGCTTGATATATGGCATACAATGGTAATAGAGCTTAGACCAGACGCCCCTCGCACTGCGGACGGCCTGTGTTCGCCTGTTTAAACCGCCATTGAGTTATGGCCTTCAAGCGTAAGCCACAAACTAAACGGCTTTTGTGGACAGCATGTCCAGGGTGGTAAAGAACAAAATTCAACTAGCTTTAATAAACGCCAGCTCATTTAGAGGTTGCCAACATTTTTTGGCAAAATAAAAAATAAAGCTGCTGACTGTACTTAGATTTAATGAACGTTAAATATAATAAATATTCAAATAATATCATTTAATTAACAGGCTTAACACATTAACACATTAAGCCCGATTCATCCCTTATAATCGAGCTTTACTGTTCGCATTTCTGCGCTATTTCTCTGGATATTTAATGCGATTGGGACTCTGCTCTTGTGTATTAGTTGAACAAAATTGGCCGCCTTCTCCATGCAATGACAAAGGCCAATCTCTCGTACAGTGCAGCTCCTCTGCCCGGATGACCAGGTCGGGCATTTGCCCAGCCAACTAGTTGGCTCGTTGGGGCTCAAGTCCGGGTCTTTAGCGCTGTGCTTTGCACCTGCTAGGTGTTCGTAATTGTATGTGAAACTTGTTGAAGGCTTCAATTATGATGTGTTTGCACGGCGCACACTTCCACACACACGCACACACTCAAACACACTCTCATGCACACTCTCGTACACACAATGCAGCCGCAGCAATGCGCGCGACTTGCACTTTGCCATGGCTGGTTGGCCAAGTTGTTGTTGTTGTTGTTGTTGCTGCTGCTGCTTTTGTTGACTTGCATTGGCTTTCATGTTGGCGCTGTTGCCGGCCTCTGTTGTTGCTGTAAATGCAGGATAATTGGCGTAAATAGCAAAACAGCAAATTGCCATTAACTATTGGAAAAATGCGCTCTGCTTTCAGCCGTTCTCTGTTCGAGACCCTTTGCCGCTGATGTCCTTGCTGCGGGGCCTGCGTAGGTGTTGGGTGATTACGTGAAATGCAATTAAAAATATTTAAGCTGCAGCAACATGCACAGCAGCAGCAGCAGCAGCAAGAGTATACATACTGGCCAGAGCAGCGCGTTTTTTAAAGCGTTCGATCGGCTTAAAGGCAGTTGTCCGTTTTTTCCTCCTATGCACATCATCTTTGCTTGTTTTTGCCAGCTTAACTTGTAGCGCTTCATTTTTTCTTTGCTTGTGTACAGTGCTTATTATTGGCCATAAACTGCGGATTTTGCAGCGTTTGCATTTTCACAGCAGTGGCTATTAATTAACAGGGCGCTGTGGTTGATGCTTTTTTCCCCCGAGTGTTCACACCGGTTGAGCGGCAACTGAGCAGGTGGATTAACAAACAGATAGCTGGCAATAGCCACGGGGCCTTCAATTGAGGAGCAAACGTATTTTAAAGCGGCAAATGCACGTAATGTTAACTAAAGAGCTGAATACTCAAAGTCATAGTGAAGGTCTTCTAGTCAAAGTTTAAAGTTCATGAATATTCAAGATAATCGAAAAAATAATTACGGACATTGGCAATATAATTTTACAATATAAACCGAACTACAGTGTCTTCTCAATGAAATTCCATGCAGAAAAATTCTTATTTTAATTACAAGACTTTTTCCAAACAATTTTCAACTGTATATTATTGTTATAGCTTAAGCTTAACTTTCGTTTATAAAGATTTGAAATATAAATTGGTCTTCCGCTTTTTACAAGCTACTGCTAAAAATAACTTTAAAATATAACAAGTTCTTCTGATAATAAAATACAATTAAATATTTGAACAGATGAAAGAAGCAAAACTTGTATAAACTATAATTAAATGCAAATCGTTTTGCTTGAAGCCTTAAAACACGCTCTGCTTAACGCAAACGTAAATAAATTTTCGTTTAATTTAAGTTTCTAATTTTGATTGCTGTCGGGATTCACTCAATCCGCACTGCCAAATGCTATTTGCTCTTTCTTTTTTATCTAATAGACTATCTCTAATCTTTGCCCGCCACAAAGCACAAGCTTTAACATATGCGCATAGTTTAGCATAATTTAAACGTGTTTTCTAAATTATTCGCAAGGAAAAACAGCACATACGCACACACGCGCCCACACGGAGTGTAGAAAAAAATTGCATAATTTCAGGGAGCTTAGCCTGCAGCCATAAGCGCATTTTGAGCAGCCTCAAAGAGCCTGAAAGAGTCTTAACTAAAAGACGTTGCAAGCTGCGCCACTTGAAGCTCAACGCGTGCTGCTTATGTTAATTTACATGTCTGATGGCCCCAAAGCTAGGTCTAAGGATCTGCTCACCTGCAGGCGCTGCTGGAGGCGTGCGACTAATGCATAAATTCCCAGGCATCAACTACATATATATTTTGTGTATATAAAATATGGATATCTAATATGTAAAGCAATGTAATGTCTATGCATTTGCTGGGGGTGGCCACGCCCAACTCTTTGAAAGCATCGCATGAGCAGCCGCGCGTGTTTTATGGCAAAACAAAATGAGTTTCTCGCATGCCTGCCCCAACCGTTGCGCTGATGAAGCCCAATGCAACTGCATTAGGCCTCCCCAAAGAGTTTTGAAGAGAAAGGGAGGGTGAGAGAGAGAGAGAGAGAGGGGGAGAGATGGAAATGGCTTTTACCTGGCTGGCAGGTGGGCCCCATAATTGAGCTCAAAATAGTTTGCATAAAAATGCAAATTGTCACATATCCTGCACATTTCTATTTAGTTTTGAACATTTACCGCCGCCGTCGGCTCACATTGCAAATTGTTTGCGGCTTATCCAGCCTATGGCATCTCATCTCTCTCTCTTTCTCCCTCCTTCTCTCTATCTCTCTCTCTCTCTCCCACTGCTGGTATTTGGCTGTTGTGTAAGCCCGTGTTGTGCCATATAAATAACGACATTGTTACGGCACCCCACGAGCTTCTCACAAAATGGCTGGCAATTTGTTTTACCTGGCGATTGTTTGAATTTATACTGCGTAATGCAACTTTAATTGAAATGCAATCAAGCGTCGTTTAATGTTGCGTGTGGGCCACTAAAATAGTTGGCTAATTGCGCTTTGGTTGTGCAACCATTATGGCTAGATGCGTTTGCGATAAGCTGAACTATCTAAGTCCTTAATCATATAACTTTAAAAATTGTTCGTTTGTCTATTTTTTGTAAAATTATTGAAGATCATTATGATAAAAATTGTTTTTATTAAAGTTTTTATTATTTTTATTATTATTTCTATTTTTTTAATATTAGTTGTCTTTATATTTTTACTTTTATTATTATTATTATTAATATTGTTATCTCTATTATTATAATTCGAATTTTCATAATTATTCGTATTAATATTATTTGTATTCGTATAAATAATAATTTGATTATTAATATTGTCATAGCTTTCATTTTTATTATTAATAATAGTTTTATTTGTATTCTTATTGTTATCAATAATATAATTTTTATTATTATTTTATTATTTTTCTTATTTTATAATGAGTTTTATTAATATTATTCTGATTGTTATCATTGTTATTATCATTATTATTATTATTATTATTATTATTATTATTATTATTATTATTATTATTATTATTATTATTATTATTATTATTATTACTATTATTGTTTAAATATTATTATTATTATTATTAATTTTTTATTATTATTATCAAATATTTTACAGTTATTATTATTATTATTATTATTGTTATTATAATTATGATTATTCATATTATTTTTATAATTAATATTACACTTCAGATCCCCTCAGACCAAACCAAAATATTAGCTATTAGCATTATGATTATTATTATTGTTTTTGTTATTATTATTATTATTACAATTATTATTGTTGTTACACTTGTTAATCTATATCTGGGTCGCAATATTTTGTGGTTTAATGAGATCAGAAAAGATGCCTACGTATATGCAGCTCCAATTATGTGATGTGGATTAGACTTAATTAAAATAGCCTTTCAGTAGCTCTCAGTTAGCTCGGGTGTAAATGTTTTCGCCTTTGTCGAAATATATTGCTGGTCAAGTTGGCATGGATTCGCAGTCTGTCGTTATGGTGACCTGAGCGTCTGTCGAGTTGGGCACAAACTGAAGACACACCCAGACTACTGTAAGGAGTACAATTTCGCACTTAGCCTGGAGCAGCCATCATCCTTGTGCTTTGAAAAAACTCAACCCTAAATCGCAATACCCCAAGTCCAAGCTGGCTTTAATACAGCTTTGTATGTTAATATAAAGAAGACTTTCATTCGTTTTCATATTAAAAAAACTTCTGGCTCTATATGATAACAGCATTTCCTATTTTAATAAAAACTTTGAGGACATAATTTATGCTGCCTCATGTTTATTAAGCTTGCAAAACATGCTAACAAGTACTATATTAAAATGCCACAAAAAAAAAAAGCCAAACTAAAAGAATTCTTGACCTATTTTCTTGACTTGGCATAAATCACTGATGCATTTTAGAGCAAGTATATGGTCCTGCGCATATTAACAAGCCTAAATCATAAATGTAAAAAAAAACATGCGTGGAAGACTAAAAAAGTTGTACAAATAAAATGATACAAAGCACAAAGCACAAAGAGCAAAAAGCAACAAGAACAATAAGAAAGAGAAAAAAAAAAGTGGCACATATAATCAGGACACGTGCCATGGCGTCAGTCTGTGGCCGCGGGGCTTTTACCAAAGTCAAATAATGCCCAAGATAGGCCCAGACAGAGAGTCAGACAGAAGGTTTCACATATGTCTGCGTATGCGTATGTGTGTGTGTGTGCCTGTCTAATAGAAAGCCCAGCACAATCACACACTCACACACACAAACACACACACAAATGCACAAACTGAATAAGGGTCGGCTGTCGCCTTCTCGCAGGACTTTGGCTTTTGTTTGCTTGCCGGATGCGAAGCTGGCGCCATTTTGTCGCCGCTGGACATTGGTCCCGATTGTGTAAAGCGTTAACAAAACTCAAAATAAATGCTTCGAAATGGGTGAAAATTGTTTAAATAAATTTACTTAGCTTTGTCTTTACTTTGCATTTATCTCCGGGCGCTGAAAGCCTCTCAACCACATGGGTAGAATTTAATGCGTGTGGTGGGATAACAAATATGTAGATATTTATTTTAATTTAATAGAAATTTCTTTTAATTTAAGTGGAGTTCTGAGTTAAGGAAGAGAAAACAAACAGATGTTGGAATCAAAGTAGATAAAAGTCAATATTCACAGTTTTATACAAATTAAATTGTTATCGAATTTGCAAATATATTCTCAAATATATCCGCATCAAACAAACTGCTAAGTTTTTTCTATAACTCCGACAGCTTTCACGCCTTCTAAAATTATAATATGTTCAAAGGTCTTCACATGTCCGCTACAGATGTCATATGAATTATTTCCACCAGGTTTTTCACATGTGCAGGTGTAGTTCCAATTAAACTGCATTTGCCGCTGCGTTTTCGTTGCCCTGTGTGCGACAGCAGAGAGCAGGAGTAAGTTGAAAGGATATGGGCAAGGACTAGGGATTCCTTTTACGCATTATTATTTAACTAACAAGTAACTAGAAAAGTTTTAATACTTTGGTAACTTTCGGTTTAAATTGTTCGCAGCGCAAAGGACAAAGTGGCGCAAAGATGTCGACGACAGCCGATTGCAGTCGAAAGGGATGGGACAAGGGGTGGCTGCCAGGCCGAGCGGGGTTAAAGAGCAGGAGAGGCAAAACTATGCTTAAATTAAATAAGATAAAATCTTATAAAAATGAAAATAGTTTGCCAGCGTGTGGCCGCCACAGTGGCAGGGCAGGCGATCTCTTCGGTTGCCCTGGTATCCGGGGTTGGAAATATTTAAAACAAAAATTTATTCATTAAATAGTTGACAGCTTCTTTGGCAGCCCTTTAATATTGGAATACTTGTGGCTGATTGACTAAACAGCTACAAAATATGAAAAAATTCAAGGCTGTCACGTTCTGAGAGTTGTTTGTGACATAGATTAAGGCTGAGCCCTTCACGTTGCTATGTTGTCTGGTCTTAAGTCTAAGAATATAAATCCTGTTGACAATTGCCGCAAATTACATTGGATATAAAATAATGCAGAGGGAGAGAGAGAGAGAGAATGAAAGAAATGTAATAATATACAGAGCTGAGTTAAACAAAGGAACATTTAAAAAATAAAGGTTACAACTTTAATCTTTATATATTCAAAACAGTTTGTGCTGACTGAGTGTTGATCAACATAAGTTGTCTGCATTTTTGTTCAGCTCCTAAATGAAAAGTTCAACTGGCAAATGTGCAAAATTAGTTTCAAACGGTTTTATGCAACTTTTGTGTTTACATTGTCTGGGTGGAAAATAGGTGGTATGTACATAACCTCTCTTTTTTTGTGGAAAAAGCAGACGAAGTAAGTTTTTCGTTGCGTTACCCAAAAAAATAATCTTATTTATATGCATCGTATTACTAGGCGATTCTCATGAGTTTAGGTAAGGTATAGGCTTTTCAAGCTTGAATTATAAATGTTATAATAAGCTGATAAGCAGTATCTTAGGATATACTAATAAGGGTAATTAACCCCTCTGCATCTGTTTCTCTTTCCTCTCTACCATTTAACCTCCCTTTATTTTACCAAATGCAGTCTAAACTTACTTTCGTTGCGTTATCCACAAAAAGAAACTTATTCTTACGCATCGCCGTACTATGTGATTCTCAAGAGTTTAAGTTAGGCATAGGTTTTTTGAGCTTTAATCTCGTTGCCTCTCTTTCTCTCTTTTTTCGTCTCGTTCCCTACCATTTCACCTCCCATTCATGTACCAAATGCAGACCAAGTTTACATTTCGCTGCGTTACCCACAAAAAGAAAATTTTTTTATGCATCGCCTTACTACGCGATTCTTATTAGCTTACAACTATAACTTAAACTCATGTGTTATATTCATGTTCAATTAGAGCTTAAATATACCCTTTACCATAGCTTAATTTATATATACAATTTTGACATTCTTTATAACATTTAGCATCTGCAAAGAGTCAACTTAAATTTCATCTCTGCACTTTTTTATAATTAACACGCACATTTTATACAGTCGCTGGAATGCAAACTATTTTCGCTTGAATGCTTTCGGCTAGAACATTCAACAAAAATAACGTAAGATAACAGAGGTGTAAAAAATATAAAAAGGCAGCAAAAGAGCTGGATGCACTAATTAAGCCAACAAAATGTGTGTCTGGTAATCAACAACTTTTCGTTTGTAAAATATAAATTTCTCAAATTAAGTCATGCGACACAGCTCAAGGTAAAAAACTGTAACGAATATTCAGTGACACCTTTGTTGTAGATTGGCCTCACTAAAATGGCCATTGATATGCAAGTGAACTGTCAAATGCAAATATGCCAAGGACAAACTGAGTACCCTCAATGCAATGCAATATGGTGCTGGCTCATGACAATGACAAGTCAAAGGGGCCAGACAGGCGGAAGTTTTTGCCAGGACACACGCCACGGAAGTTGGCTCTCACACGCACACACAAATGCACCCAAACGCAGCCCCTCGCTGAGGCTTGTCCCACTGGGAGCATCGCTTGGACAACTTTAGCTTGTTCTTAGTACCAGGAATGAGGTACATGGGGGTCAGTCTTTGGCCCAGGTTATTTGTAGTATGCACTCAACGGAAGTACGCACAAAAGTTGCACTTAAACGCCGTCAAGGGCTGCTAGCTGAGTTCACACGTTGGCCAAAAAGTTCACATAACATACGGTTTTATATTACACAAAACAACAAAAATGCGATAAAATACAAATATCTTTCAATTTATATTTCAATATAATATATATTCAATCTTTGCGGGAGTTCGATCCAAACCAAACAAGTTTTAATTACTATTCATTGTTAATACATTTTATTTATGTAAAATACAATTGGAGCTGCAAATAGAGCTAACGAACCATGTTGCACAGTGCAATTCGGGATTAGCGACAAGTATGTCAATCAAGAAGAATTTGTATGCGAAATGCCGGCAGATTTTATTGAGTTAATTAGTAGCTCAGCGCAACTTTGTGTCACATCATACAAATTGGTCTTAAGCTGGGCTTTATCAAGCGAACCACACTGAAATTTACGAAATTTCGTGCACGCAGCACATAACTCACGGGGCTCAGGTTATTAGCGTAATGCAGCCGCGATTGTCGCAGCAGGATGAGGAATAACTCAAGGAGATCTCAGAGCCAGAGCCAGAGGCAGAGCCACAGAGATTTCCATGTGCATAAACGCAACGTGTGCAGCATATAACGCTGACAAATGGCTCAGTGGCTGGCCCGGCGAACCGGCAACTGGCAACTTGGAACTGGGAACTGGCTGGTTTAGCATTTGCATTTGAAATTTATAAGCAACCATAACTATGGGTCCTTAACCCGCGCTAGACCCAGTTCCAGCATTCAGTTGCACATTTTACAAACGAAAATTGCCATTATTCCCGGCTTTTAAGTAAAATGCGCGACGAGCTGTGGCGAGAGAAGTGTTTTAAATATTAAAAGTACGTATACGCAATGTGGCATAAGAAATGGAGCAGAGCTGGGCAAAATAAAGGCAACATGATAAGAAAAGTCGTGATAAAGCCTGCAGCGTAAATGTTCCGATTCGCGAGTACTTTACATAAAAAACGCCTTACATCAGATATTTATAGACTAATCTGTTTGTCTAGTTGTTGAAGATGATATCCAATCAAAATATAAAAACCCTTTAACCAACTATGCGTTGACAGTTGGCTCATAAGATATTTAGTCCTCTTGGCGCACCAGCTGTGCGAAGGCGAAGAAAAAGCACTTCATCATAATAATAGCTCTCCACTTGTTTATTAAAACCTTAAGCGCATAAACAATAAATTCTATTTTAGTGTGCAAATAAAGTGCAAACATAAATATCTTTATGATCCAATAGCAAATTGGCGCATAATTTATGTTTGCAGATGACACAACAAAATTGTCCAAAACGGAAAAGCGCACACACGCACACACAGAGAAAATTAAAAGCAATTTCCTCCTTCCGTCTCAACTTATATCCTTATGTGGATAATAACGCTTAAAAGTTAAGTGTACAAGTGACATTCGCGAAAGTTTTACACGAACAGACGATTGACATTCATTTTGGCGCAGAATTTCGCCATTTCGAATATGTCAAGGAGTGGGCGCGTTAATGGGCGATAAAAAAAGTAAAAAAAAAAATATGGATAAGGACTCACTGAGTTGAAATGAAGAATGCGAAAAACTTTTAGTGCACATAAAAATTCGTATTTGCCAAATTTATATTTTAATGTGCTGCGCGCTGTCAAAGTGAAACTTTGTGCCAAAGCGAAAGCAAAAATAAACCCTTTAATTTACTTGACTTTATTATGGTCTAAACAAAATCATTTTATATTTCTATTTATGTTTGTTTCATGTTGTGATTGTTCACGAAGGCGGAGTTGTTTTTAAGATATTAAAATAATGAGAACTTAACCCAAGCGGAGCTCAAAAATATAGTTGGCCATTTCTAACAATAAGCATAATTGAATTGAGCTTTTTTATAATACATTTTTTAAATGAGCTTCACCTTTTGCAAATGAAATTTGCCTTTATGTTAAATAGATGTGAAAAGGATTTCAGGTGAATATTGCGATTGTATAAAAATGGTAATGCGAGCATATCATATACTATATATAAATATATATATGCAAAATAAATGATTGTAGAGCGCCGCAAAATTTGCATAAAAAAATGCCAACTTCGAGCTGAAGTGCATAAAAGCGGCACTAGGGAGCAAGTATAGAGCTTATATTACGGCATCTACGCGTATAAAATGACACGTTTTAACACTTGTACTCACACACAATCACATACAAAAGGCAAGAGAGTGAGATAGAAAGAGTGAGATTGGCGATAGAGAGAGAAAGAGAAGGAGAGGGAGCAGTCATGGGGTCGGTTGTGCACCCAAGTAGTTAAGAAGTTGATTCGACTCGTGGAGAATACGGCGAGAGTGCATATGAGCCATAAACCGCATTTTAACGTACATCGGATGGAGTGTCACAAGAGCATAAAAGTGCAACAAGCACCATTTGGACTTAAATTTTGGTGGTATGCAATTTAAAGAGAGAACTTTCGACAAATATATCCCAGCTGCAGCAGTTTAAATCCAAATTTTGTGGCTTACACAACTGTCGATTCGGTGGAGAAAGCAAACAAGCAATTATTTTGCAATATCTTTGAAATTAACAAACCTATTCCCTGTCTTAGCTCTCGTCCACGCCTTCCAACTCGATTATGTGCGGTGTCTTGGTGCGACGAGGGTTAAAAAAGAAATGAAACGCTATCAATGTAACACGAGTGTCAGTTTTGTGGCCAACGGTGAAAGGAAAGCAAATGTAAAACAGAGAGGAAATACTGTAAAATGCATGAGGAAAATCACAGATAGCTGAAAAAAAAAAACAAATCACGAGGAAAGTCCCTATGGTTAGGATAACATGTGGAAAATATGCAACAATTCAAATCGAGCACATACATATATGCGTGATTTGATTATTAATCAAAAAGCATTTGAGTGCGATATTCAACACCTGAATTTTATCGTAAAAAAGTGCAGATTAAACCTTCAGAAATTAGAAACAAAAATCAATCCTGATAAGGGATAAAACACATCTTAATACTTGGTTTTGAAAGGGATTCACGCAAGGTGTCCATTTTTCCATATTTTCCAATGCGAGCCTGGACAAATAAATTTGTAGGCATCTGTATATTTTATTTTTTTATCATTTTTATAATACAAAGTCGTATAATATTATCTTATTATAGAATAAAATCATCCCGTTCCGGTTTTTCTTTAATTTTTGATTCACATTAGCTGGTATTTCCCCGTCTTACTCGCTCCAAGTATTTTGCTTCAATGCTTATACATAAATTATTTCCTTTAAAGTTATAAACACTACTCTTAAAGAATTCTCCTCTTAAAGTATTTTGTCTACCATCAAATTGATATAAGTATTATTCTCTTACGCTGCCCTCGTTTGAGCCCATTCGCCTGCGACTTTGCAAGCGGTGAAAATCTGCCCAATTCGTCGCTTTCATTACGTGTTTCCTGTTGATGGCCAAGCAGAAGGCAGGCAGAGCGACACCTCGGCCAAGCCCAGCTTGCCAGAACCGGCGGCAACTACTGAGCTGGTCAACATTTAGCTAACTATTTTTTGCACATCCCGCCACAATCGTGTTAGCTTTTGCTTTTGCAACTCGCTTGTAAATTAAGCAATTTGAAATGTTGCCCGCAGCCACCGAAACCCGCACTTGGAGAACGACCAAATCCAAAAAGCGTTCGCCCACAACCTGTGTGCGGGAGTGTCACTGCTTTAATCGCTGTTGTAGCTGCTTGTAACTTGGCCAACAGCAGCAACAACAACAACAACAAGAACAACAACAACAACAACATAAACAACAAAAAGCACAACAACAACAGCTACAACCACAGCCGTAAAGATAGCACCTACCATACGATGGCCAAGAACTATGAAGGAGTCGATGGCCACTAAACTACTTTTTCCATTTCTATTTTTTAAACTTTTTATACCCTTGCAGAGTGTATCATAATTTTGTGACAGACTTTGTGACGCTGCGTAGAATGGAAACAAAAAAGAGGGAAGATATAACCAGGTTTATAATGGAGTTATGTATATTCTTGGTCAGTAGCAATAGCCGAGTCTTTTTAGTCATGTCTGTCTGTTTCTATGCAAATTAGGTTCTTTTGAAAACTATCTTACCTTCTTATATTCGTCTTTGTGTTGCAGGCAAAAAAGTTGTTGAAATCGGCCAGATCGGACCTCTATATCATATAGCTACCACAGGAACGATCTATTAAAAGTTAAGTTCTTATTGTTGTTTTCCTTGAAATTTTCAATCAATCCTCTTGAGCATTTAATGTTACTCCTTATAAATGTGGAACCTTTTATGAACTTCGGATTATTATTTCACATTTCATTTTACAAGGTTTTTCATTTTTTTCTCTTTTTATGTATGTGCAAAACCAAAAGAGATCGTGTTACTATATGAGCTGCCAGCTGTAGGAACAATCGAAAGCTGTAAAAGCGCACGTCTTAGCTTAAGCAACACTTGCAAGGGTATTTAGTTTTCGGATTGCTGCAGATAGACGTAATTTTTTGTTTTCGTTTGTTGTTTTTGATTACCTCCCTGTTGCGCGCTGGCCATTTGCTCTACGGTTAGCCAAGGCGAGTTGGTCAGTCCGCAAAGCTGCCGTAGCCAGCCATTTTAATTTCACTTTACGGTTTTCAAACACAAAATCCTTTTGCCACTACACAACACACACACCCACACACCTGAGAACAGAAGGAAGGAGAGCAAGCGGAGAGTAGAGGTAGGAGAAAGCGAGGAATGGCCAACCAGGTGTGACTAGGTTTCGTTTTTTATCGCCTTTGTCTGTTTGTTAGGGAATGGGTTGTGTTTGGGTTGCGTGCACTGCTATTAAAAAATTGAAATGTGAAATTAAATAGTTTTTTCACTTAAAGAGACGCACAAAAAGTGCGAGCAAAGAGAAGATGAAAAAAATCTGAGGGAGTGCTAGTAAATCAGGGTGCAGCTAGTGAGGCTCATTTGTTAGCATCAATTATAAAAACAATTGGCTGTAACGAAGACGAATTAAGAGCATTAAAACAAGTAGCTATTAAATGCTTTTAATCCAAATAAATTAAGTTGAAAAGAAAAAATAATCGAATTTAATTGGAGAATAGTCGCAGCAATTGCAGTCAATAATTGCTTTTCCAAGCACTTCAAAAATTTACGTGAAAAGGGAATTTATGCAGAAACAGAAATTCAACAGAAAATGTAACTTAATATACAACATAAATATTTAACTTAATTGCACGCTGTCGAATCGGCAATCAAATATATACATTTAAAATTATAATTGCGCCCAAGAGTTGCAGACAAAAAATGCCTGACAAAATATATATTCCAGGAGGAGGCATAAATAAATAAACAATCTTCGGCGCCATCTCAATTGTGTGTCACAATATTGTTCTTAATGATTTTTCATGGAACTCACCAAACAACCAAAGAGCGTGAGCGAGAGCGAGAGAGGTAGAGGGATAAAGGGCAAACAGACAGAGAAAGCGCGCTGGAATCTTGGTTTTAAATCTTTTCATATTATTTGGCTGCCACAAAAAAATGTAAGAAAAATACAAAAAAAAGAAAGCAAACAGCATGGCCAAAAATTGTAAAGCATATGCGTGTGTATTGCCGAGTGAAATAACAACAAAGGATATGAAAAGTGTGGCTTAACAGCGCAGCATGAAAGGGATTTACCGAAGCAGCAGTCGACACAGGACGGGACACTACAAACAAGCCAAAAAAAAGAGCTAAAAAGCTGAAGAGGGCAGTCGGGTGGCGCTGACCTATAAACTAAATGGCTGGCAAGTGTACAATGCAATTTAAAATCAGGCTAAGAGCGCATTGTTAATGCCGGAAAAATAGAATATCTTAATGCATCTGCTAATTAAACTGAAATCTAACGAGCTAAAAACTGAATCTAAAGCTTCTCTTTCTTGCTGACTGCAAAAGCTAATTAGCTTTGAAATACGCTACCAGCTTCCACTTATTTATATTCAGAGCCGAATCGAAGCGCTCGATAAATGGGCAGCATCATCAACACGAAATGACCGCAAAAAACTTTAACGACTAAATAAAACCGAAAGGAAAAAAAAACAAGATATAAACCAAAGTGTGGCGTGTGAGCTATACAAGTATAAGTTCGGCTAAAGTTGCGTTAAGAAATCAAAGTAACTTTCTTAGCTCGGTTTTCCGCACGCTTCTCTGCTTTTTCTCCTACTTTTTTTTTCTCTTTTTTCTCTGCTTTCCCCCCTTCATCATCAACTGCTTTTCACTTATTGCAAACTTTTGCCAGCTATGTGCAGCAGAACAGGCAACTTGTTCTGCCTGACCAGGGTAAATTTATTTTTAATACTCTGTAATACTATAAATTTAAACGGTGGGCACTGCAACTAGGAGTAGACCTTTTGCCCTAGTGTGCTGCTGTTTACAAACAAATCGCAGTTATATCATTTAAAAGACAATTGCATTTACTTAGCTTTAGAGGAGAACCTTTCAAGGATTATTTTGCTAATATACTTACGCTTTAGCTTGGTTCTTGGTAAAATCGGTGGGGTTTTAAATTCACGCACTCAGAAAAAAAGAACCCGAAATATTGGTAAAATTTTAGAATTTGGTTTTGAAAAGGCACCTACAGCAATTCGACCCACTTTTTGGAAAAATAGTTCTAAACTTTATTTGTAATTTTTTTAGAAGTAGAAAAAACTTCTAGAATTTTAAGTAGTTTCTCAAATGCAGAAAAAACGTTCTAAAAATATAGAAAAATTGCTTAAATATTGCAATTTTTTTTTCTAAATAGAAAATAGAAAACAAATTGAGACAAATATTACTCAAATTTACGGATATATTTTTTTGCGTGTACTTTTAATAAGAAATATTATTAAAGACTACAATTTCTTACCAGAATTCGAAAAGTTAGTTGTAAACGAATTCAATTTTATCAATGTGGCAAACAGCCGAGATTATTTATGGCGTCTTAGATAGTTTTGCAATGCAACTTCCTAGAATTTTCAATCATTTATATATTTTTATGTATTTTTCCTGATTTCTGCTCAAGTCTCCTATAACCCATTTTGCACTATTCCACTTTCTGTTCAACTCTTCCTCACTTAAAATATATATTTTCGAAGTCAGCCAAAGGACAATGGCCAAATCATGCGTGTTATTTAGAAGAGAGAGAAGAGTTGATAAGTTCACAAGTTCGTAAGCCGAAAGATGAAGCAGATGCCGTAGAAAGTTGAGGCACTAGGTGTATGCTATTGCCGGCCAACTGCTGCACTTGGTTAATTAAAAAACTTTTGCTGAGTATTTTATTAAATTTGCTTGCCTTGAACCAATTTATGACATAAAGCACTAGTACAACTAAAACTGACTGTTAACGAAAACTCTACTCCTAACCCATTGCTGATGGTGCCATCCAACCGGGTGTCGCCTGTTGGGCTCGACTGAGCTCCGTTTTGCTGACTTCAGCAGTCGCGTTCTGGGTGGTGTTTGCCATGCCCTGGCTGGCGTGCCATTCGTCGGATTGATAAAATATAAATCCGTTTCTGGCTGCCATTTCGTATGCAGCCATCGGTCCGCTGGAGCCAAAGTCATAAAGCAGCGGCTTTGGCCGCTCCACATCAATAAAGGCCAAAACTGGCGAGAATATCCGCCATATTTCGCACTGTTCGTCTGTGCGCATGAAGAGCATTTGATTGCCAGCAAAGATATCGAGCAATAGACTCTGATAATTGTCGGGCACTGTTCTGTCCCGCAGCATAAGGTTTAGTTCCGTTTCCCTGAGGCACAGCTCCTGTCCCGGACGCTTCATCATCATGCGCATGAATAGCTGCTCCCGCGGTGACAGGCGCAACACCAGCTCATTGGGTATGCTCAGTTTTTTCTCACTGCGATCACATTCCATTGCCTTGTACTGCACTCGCACCTCCGTTTTCGTCTCGTTTAGGGCCTTCCCCACGCGCAGTATGAACGGCACGTTATTCCAGCGTTTGCTGTTTATCCGCAGCACAACCATCGCAAAGGTCGGCGTCAGGGATTCCTTGGGTATGTAGGCGTGCTGTGTATAGCCCACCTTGGTGGGATCTGTCTCCACACCATTATTGCAATACTGCCCCAGTATCACATCGCTAATGTCAAGTGTCAGCACCTGCTTGAGCACCTTCAGCTTCTCGTCTCTCATATCCTCCACATAGTTACTGTACGGCTGCTCTATGGTCAGCATTGTGAGCAACTGCATCATATCGTTGGTCATAATATCTCGTATGATGCCAAATTGATTGAAGTAATCGGCACGTGCCTGCACCGGCTTCTCGCATTTCACACTTATCATGACCGCCGCAATATGCTTGTTATTCCACGTCTCCGACCAGATGTGATTGGTGAAACGTAATACGAACAGATTATGAATGACCTGTTTGCTTAAATAATGGTCTATCATATAGATTTGTGATTCCTTGAACGTTTGGCACAGCTGCGTCTGATATGGCTTGTAGGTTAGCTCGTTTCTGGCAAAGGGCTTCTCAACGATCACACGATTCCAGCCCGTCAACGACAGGCACTTGCGGCTGATATTGAGCGTCACATGATCGAATACGATCGGCGGCAGGGCCAGATAGAAGATTCGATTGGCCAGGCTCATGTTGTGCCTCGTCTCCTGGCGCACCATCGACGCTGTGAGATCCGCATAGTCCTGTGGGTTATCGTACATGCCCCGACAGCAATGCACATTGGACCAGAAGCTATTGTACTTTAATTGATCGCGATCCTTGCTCAGACCCATATGGGGTACACACTTGATGCGATATGTGCCGACCTCTAGATGGGTGCGACAGAATGTAAAAATTTTGGTGCCCTGCGGCAAACGATTATCGCGATAGAGTTGCCAGAGTGCTGGAAAGATTTTACTTAGCGCTAAACGACCCGAAGCGCCAAAAACAACAAACGAATAGGCGGTTTCATTATTGGGATCGATCGGTAGCATTTTCAGCGTTACAAATTTTCTATGACACAATTTTCAATTTTGATTTATTCCTATTGATTATATTTATTTTTTTGAATATATTTTCATATTTTTTTTTCTTTTCGATACGATGAGAGTTAAATCAAAGTAAAGACAGAAGTTCCTTTGAATACTAATTTTATTATTATCAGATGTGTTAAGAAATTCAAAGCTACTACGTGCAAAAGGGGAGCTCCTCATTTCCATTATAATCATTATATTTACATTT
>NW_026998570.1:0-66623 GCF_035044405.1 Drosophila montana | reverse complement strand
AGATATAGATATAGAGAAAAGTTTAGATACATTCAAAAATGTACAGGGTAGACAAGTAAATTATAAGATTATACTTCAATATTACTAAATGATTGCAGCCCTGGTTTCGTTACAGAAAGTTTATAACACATTTAATCTGGGCATACTGTTTCGCTGAAAAAAAAAAAAAAAAAAAAATCGTATTTTTAGTTATCTTTTAAAATTCTTTTAATTCTATTTTTTCCGAATGTCAGCGCTCTCGCAAATTAACGAAATGGGCAATTTCCCGCCAGTTGCGGCCTGCTTTACACTTGAAAAGTCCCAGTTGTCCACATGGCGTTCTGAGTTCTTCACGCTGCCAATTAACCGACTGGCCCAAAATGTTTGTACCGCGCGTGATCCGATCAGCGCTTGTATGAGGCAGGACCAGAAGGCGTCAACAATACCCGGCAAGGAACACTTTGAGGTGAATAAGCTGGCAAAGTCGACGGTTGGCGGCCCAAAATGGATCTGTGCTGGCCTCGATCTGCTGCGTCTATCCATGCGCAAGGATTGCGAACTCTCCGCCCCTTATCTGTTCTACTGGCACAAGCTGGAGCGCTGTAATTATTTTCTCCATACTGTGATAGAGCTCCTGGCACGTTGTGAGCCAGTAGATGGGCGCACCTTTAGGTACTTGATGAAGCACACGGTGCCCGATGGCGGGAATTGGCAGATGTTTGTGAATCTCATCCAGAAGTATGGTGTTATGCCCAAGCAATTCTATCTGGCAAGCTGGTCGTCAACTCGATCGCTGCATCTTAATAAGATGCTTAGGAGCAAGGTAAGTGCTGTCCATCTCATCCAGATTGACACTAAGTCATTATATTTTGCAGCTGCACGAGTTTAGCTGCCGACTGCATGCGCAATTTACATTTGATGGGGATGGCCATATGCTGCGATTAATGATGGAACCCATGATTGAAGAGCTTTACAAAATAATTAGCATTTGCTTGGGAACGCCGCCAGTAAACTTTACGTGGAGCTTAAAAGATGAAGACCAGAAGCTAATTTATACACCTCTGAGCTTTTACAAGGCCATGATAGAGCCTTATTTTTCACGCGATGCGCAGGTTTGCTTGGGCCACGATCCCCGCCTCAGCTCCATCTATTACCGCAACTATCACATCGCAAACAGCTCCAATATGATTGATGGACTACGCCAAAGCTACAACAACCAACCAATGGAGATCCTGCTGGATATCATCGTAAATTCTCTGGCAGCTGGCTCAGCTGTGTGGCTGGCCTGCGATCTGCCAGTTTTGTTTAACACCAAGTCGGATGTGCTCAGCCTGAAAATGTACCACTTTGATCAGGTTTTCGGCATGCCCGTGGGCACGGCACTTGACAAAGCCGATCGTATGCTCTACAAGGCGACGCGACGCAATACAGCGCTATTGCTGACAGAGGTCACATTGGATGCAGTGCGGCAGCCGTTGCAATTTAGCACAATGCGAAAGGCAACAGAAACGACAACCACCAAAAAGACGGAGTCCACAGATAGCCTGCACCTGCCGGAGGCTGTCGAGGCTGACGCTGATGCCAAACAGGATGCAGTCAAGCGCAAAGTGGCCAGCGACAAGGCTACCGTCTTGAACGTCGATTGGCTGCGGGAGTATGCCTTCGAGATAGTTGTCGACTCCCGTTATGTGCCGCCAGGCGTGATGCACGCGCTTCAAACTCAGCCCAGCGTGGAACTGCCCGTTTGGGACCCCATGGGCGCGCTCCTCAGTTGATGGCTGATGAGTCCCCAGGTAGTTGTTCAGGGCTGGCATACTGTCCAATACACTAAATCAGCTGTCATCAATTTTAAATTATGGCAAGGAACTGCTTCGGCTTGGCCCAAACCAAATTCATTGGTATTAAATGCGTTTCAAGACATTTATAGAAAATTGTAATAAGTTTTTAAATATTAAATGATGTATGATGAAGCCAAACGGTATATTGTAAAATTTTAAATAATAATACAATTTTAATATTATTGTTATTTTATTTTATAGAAATTATACATTATTTAAAATAAAACCCTAATTTAATTATTATAAAATATGATTTGTAACTGAGTTTCTAATTATTCCATATAACCAAATTAGTTCATCCTTTTTCTCGAAATTCCAACCCTGTTATACATATATAGCAATTTTTACTAAATGTCTAATTAAATTTAATTAAATGATTGGCTTTTCGAGGAATTTATAAAAAATTTTATTTAATGCTCACAAACGCTCCTAGACAGGCGGAATATTTTAAAACTTTACATATTTTATTTTTATAAGTAATGATTTCATTTCATTTATTTTAATTTAATTTTTTTTTAAATTAATCTTAAACATTTCTGACTCCACGAGCGGAATTAGTTTTTATTTTTCTCTGACTTTAATTGCTGTCATGTATTGAAATTATTGAGAAATCTTCAGCCCAACCGACGAGGCGCGACCTTCGCTAAGTTTTTGGGAATTAGACTTACGTGCCTAGCATGCCTAATTAGGCATTAGAGAGACAATTGCGGCGGGAGTTTGGAGGAAAATGCGACCGTTGCCGTCAAGTCGACGACTGTTTTGGACTTAAGGGATTTGCGCTGGAGAAATTTGACTTTGCGTAAAAGAGGAACAAAAAAAAGCGCATTGCCTTAAGACAAAATTTTCATTTATTAAATTTTCGATAAAATGTTCTACCATTTCTTATAACTTTTTCCTATGCCATAGCCAATATTATAACCTCGACCAGCACCAATGTAGGGATTGGTATAGTAGGGCCGCGGTTGTACCAGAATTGGTTGTACTATCACCTGTGGCTCTGGATAGAACAGCTTCTTCAGAAGATGACGTGGCCGACGTAGCTGATTAGTCTCTGATGGCGTGGCGGCGCCTCCCTCTTCTGTCGTGGAAACTGCATCAGCATGCAGGTCAGCATCTGGCAAATCAGCAACTGCATTGTGGTTATCAGGAAAGGCCACGACCAAGGCGACAGTGAGGCTGCTCAGCAAAAGAAACGCAACGAACTTCATCCTGACGAAAGACGATCTGCAACTGAATCAACTAAACAGCCAACAGACTCTTAAATACGTGGTAAAAAAAAAAAAGAAGAAAATTGTGTGCAGGTAGCATCTGGGCAAAACTACCTGATTTATGTTTGCGGAGCAGCTGCAGAGGATTAGCGCAGATTACTACTTGGAAATGTTAAATCGTTTATGAGTGTATAAATCAGCAAGGCGATTTGGTAAATGCTTTTTTGGAATGCTTGAAACATATTTTATTTAACGGCTAATTCCTTTTTTGTCGTGGTTCCCTAACCCCTACACAAGCGCCTTACTATATGATATATGTACGTAAATAATATTTAGCTATTCCTTATCCTTAATGCGGCGGTGCTGGCATACCCGCGGGTGGTGCAGGTACTCCATCAGGCGGTGGTGGCATTCCCTCAGGTGGTGGTGGAATCTGGCGGCGTTGCTGTTGAGTCACAAATAATAAATATAATGTGCAATTAGTAAAGTGATTTAACTCTTTGCTGATGTTGCACAGTCTCTAATTTGAGTATCTTAAAACTATGCCTGAGAAGTTCAAAAAACATTTTCCCTAAATGACAAATGAGCTCGCCCAGACTCCTGGTACTGAGAAAGTCCATTACACATTGGTGTAAAATAAGTCAAGAAGTTTTCGTAATTGCGTTTTTAGAATGCTTTAAGCAAGTTTTATTTGCTTGTACTTGTTATTCTTGTTTGCTACTCGACATGGTTCCACTAACATCCACATAGGTTCTGCTTCAGTTTTGACTACAATATTTAGTTATGGTATTGGTATACTAGCTGGTGGTAAGTAAATACCAGGTGGCAACTGGCCAATGAATGGGAAATAATTAGGTGAAGGCAAGAAAACAAAAGAATGAACAAAGATCTAATGAGAACTAACTAGTTAATAAATATAGGAGTAGTTGGAGCAAGCTTAACGTAAAAGTATTCGAATAGTTTACTTACCCTGATATGTGAAGGTGGTTCTTCATTGGTCGCCTGCTGCGTTGGTTCGTTGTTCATGATATTACGACGGGACTGTTAGCATATGGACAGATTTCAGGTGTAATATAGTTATAGTTATATCTGATAGCTTACTCTAAAATGCGGTGGGGGTGGTGGCGGTTGCTCGTTGTTGACATAAGCCGATCCGCTCTCGAGTCCCTTTTTATGATTGTGGACATGGCGCCGTGCCTAGAATTAGTAGGCATTGGCAAAATTCCATAAGTAAACGCTTATAATCCAGGAGGCGTCGCCGCATCAATTCCTCTTCATTAACGCTTAATTGGCGACGCGTCTTGGGGCAGAGAGATTTTAACTTTTGCGCTATTTATCTCACAACAGACTTACCCTGACAAAGAGGCGCATCGGCTCCTGTTGCAAAAACTTATTTAGAATATTTGTAATAGTGCAGCAAGTATTATATCGCTTACCTCCAAGCCCATTTTGGAGCCACCGCCACCGTGACCGCCACCACGTCCGTCCACGCCGAACAATGTCAAAGCCACCACGTAAACAAGCAAAATAACGCAAAATAGCTTCATTTTGGAGCCGTCACGTCGCGTTCAATATTTTGAGAATGGGAGAAACTTCTGACTTCTCGCCGCTGGCCAGCACTTGGCTGTGCAGCTTCTTTTATACGTTCTGCCCCCATGGGTATTGCGATTTTAATTGGCTTGTTAAACGTTATCCGAAATCTTGTAAAATGTCAGCTTGCCAAGTAATTGTCGATGCGTATCGCACAGGGGCAACAATTTAATTGTTTATTAAATCCCAGTTATTAGCAGCTGCCAAATGACATAAAAACAAGATGTATTCTCAAGATACATCTGCATTAACATCAAACGGGCGGCATTTGAAAAGAGAGTGTGTTTCCAATTTTCCATCTACTCTTAAAATATACACATATTGGAAAATTGAGGAAGTAAGATATGAATAATATGTACGAATAAATTATGCTCGTGCTTAATTAATTTATTGGAATATAGATTCAAGTACTTCAAGAGCAACATTTTAAAAGAGAAACCTCTAAAGACAACGGGTGCATTCAGATGTTAAATTCATTTTATAATTTATATTTGTTGAATAAACTTAACTTAACTTATTTTAAACGTTTCTGTACCCTTGTCACGAAATGTATTAAGCATAGTGGGAAATATCTCCGACCCTATTTATATTGATTATACATTATTTTAATTCTTTATCAGTTTGTCTCATATCTCAGTCTTTCTACTACAGGCAGAACATACATATCTCGAAGTCGCCCAGATCGATGTTCTATATAGCTGTCATACATGTACATATATGAATTTTAAGTTCTTGTATGAAAGTTTTTTGTTTATCACGATATTTTAGCCAAATTTGTCATTGACAATTTATACCGTGCTCCTTACTTATAAACAAGATCTTTTTACAGATCATACTAAAGAGTATTCGAGAGTATGAATCTCTATCATAAAAGACGGTTAAATAAGTTTTTGTATGAAAAACTTTCGGATTCAATATATCTTGAACAAACTCAGCAATTAGTACTTCGCCTTTGGTCAAAATGGTTTATGGTGGTTATGGACATGCCTTTAATAAAATAAAAAATTTACAATAAAAAAAAATTATTATCGTGTTATTGGCAATAGTGTACCAAAAGAGTAAGGTTGTTTGCAAGGTTGACCTAACATAGTGTAATTAAAAAAGTTGTTCTGATCAGTTAATAGATGTTTGGCTAAAATAAACGTTTTAGAGTTATCTCAGATGTGATTTTCATAATCTGCGAACATTGCAAGCTACATTTAATCTATGGCTGTTGCTTATAATGCGCCCTGTTGCCAAAGTTCAGCACCATGTCACTTGCAGCCCTGGCACTTGAAAACTGTGTGCGAGTATTGGGCTCTTTTCACGCTCTTCTTCTTCATATCCGGCACTAAACACGCCGGAATGAGTCCACGTCCACGTTTACCAGAGCTTTGCATAATTTTGAAATTATAACACGCTTTGATGCTGACGTGCCGAAAGGCGTAGGGCGCAAAATGCGTGTTTCTGTCGCCATCTTTGTCTGTGTCTCAGCCTCTCGTTGTCAACCAAGTCAAATAGAGGTGCAGGCGACAAAAACGAAATTGTTGAAAAAGAGTACAAAATAAATAAGCGCACTTTTTCTCATTTCCGTTGCTTACTTTGACGTGTTTAGTTTTTGATGTGCACATTCGCGCAAACAGCAACAATAACAATAGCAAGAACAACGGGACCAACAGTAAAGGCAGATGATTAAATTCGTCGCCAGTGTGGACAACGCCGTTGGTGCCTCTCTATATGGGTTGCTCGTTGTCTGCATCTTAGAAACACCCGCTCTTTTGCTCTGCTCCTATTTTTGTCGCGCTCTCTCTTTCACTCTGCCACTCTCCTTCGGGCTTCCTTTCTGTCTCTGTGTGTAAACTTTTCTCATTAGAAAACTTTTACTATTTCCGCTACTCAACGCCAAACGCAAACAACAAACAAACAGCAGCAGCGGCAAACAACAAAAAAAGCATAAAATAAAATAAAATGAAAATAAAAATTAAATGAAACATAAAATAAAAAATAAACAAGAAAAAATGAGTATCTTCGGCACGCAGGAGTTCAAATACCCTTTGGAGACACAGAAGCGTTATGTCCAACCGATTGTTCCTATAGCGATAGAATAAGGTAGCCCTACTTGATACAGGTTTTTAATTGCTTTGAACTTTGACAAGATATATTGGGAATATGTATATGAACGTGTGGACAAAAGTTCATTTTCTTAAGATCTTTCCTATTGAGCTTTTTGATAAAGAAGTCCGAAACATATATACAAGTTTCTCATATGTAAAGAAACAGATTAAACTTTTAAATGCATAGATTGGTCAACATATCATATAAAGCAAACAACTTTTAAAGCAAAATCTTAACCTATGGCAGCTATATGATATAGATAGAAGAATATATGATATAGATAGAGACTCAACAACTCTTTACGTTACATAATGTATGACAAAGTTAAAATATCCTTTACAAGGGTAAACACATAAAAAATCGTTTAGCGGACAAAAGAAAATGTGTTGCGAATAAAATTTCGGTGTGCGTAAGTGACCGAATTGACATTGTTCCAGTGCATACATAAGCTATTTAAAATGTGGCAGCTGCGCTGTTGCACAATTTCAGCAATTTGCAACAGGCGCAACACAAAGGACTCTGCGAGCCTGTGAATTTGCTTTATTTAATTCTACCAAAAGCAGATGGAAAATGTCAAAGTCGCTGTTTGAAAATCAATAAATCAGCGTTTACCGTTTTACCTTTACCTCAGTTTCAATTCAATCAGATTTTGTTATTTGATTTTGCCAGCCTCCGCGCTTTCCTGTTTCCTGTGACTTGCAGTGCGCATTTCCTTCAAGTGCCTCGCATTTGCTCTAATTTGATTTTGAGCGGCAGCTTCTTATGCGATTCCATTACCTGTCACTGGCTTAAAATGTGCCAATTTTCAGTTGTGTTTATTGATTTAAGTCGAGTCAAAGATGACTGATATTTCTGTGTATGTATAATTAGATTGCACCATGCGTGTACCATGAATAAAAAAATAAAAAAAAAACCAATACAAGTCAGGCACATTAAAATGTATTTTTGACTATAGTCATCAAGATAGATGACTTTTAAAAGAACGACATCGAAGATTTTATACCCTTCTACACATTTGTCTTACGGCTCTGCAGATATGTGAAAATAGTTGCCATACAAACTTTTTTTTTCGCCCGATTCTTTCTATTATAAAATAATTGTGCTATGAAAAGATTTCGCATATATTTACATATGTGCATAGTGAAATTTTAAAATGCCGAGTTTAGTCTAAATAAGATTTAACAAATATGTTAGAAGTACAGTGAGGCTAATAAATGCCAAATTTTGTCAAGATATCTTGATAAACACAAATGTTTTGATGAACCTACCTTTAGATCGATCGTTCCTATGACAACTATATTGTATTATATACCACCTGCAGCAGGAAATCAGACCCATGCTCTATTTTCATAGAAACAAACAGACGGCGATTGCTCTTTGAACTCGGCTATTGATGCTGATCATTTGATGATGATATGATATTGATCATATGTATGCATTATGTGGTCGAAGGTGTCCTTCTATGCGTTACACATTTTATGAATAAATTTTAATACCATCTACAAAGGCAAGTATAAAAATTCTAGTGCACTGCATAAGAATCGTCCATTATCCAACAGGCTACCATCTAAATTTTATGGTATCGATCAATTTTTCCAATTTTTTGATCGATATTTTGGGATTGATCCGTAGAGAATCTAATAATGTTCACTCTGGCTTTCAACTTTATACAAAAATAAAGATTTCCGCGATATGCCACGCCATAGCGAGCATAGCTATATAATCTTAACACTTTATCTGACGCCGAGTATAGACAGTCAGACGGATGGACGGGCAAACGGACATTGCAATAATCCAATATACTCTCTCAAACGATAATACAAATAATTCGAAAAAACAAATAAAAAAAAGTATCGATCGTATTTTAAAGAAAAGTTGTAAAGCGGACAAAATATGGAACAAAATCGTTTCGCATTATTGCCTTAAAATGAAGTGTAATTAATTTGTACTATCGTAAACGTATCGCCTAGGCGAAACGCTTTCCTCTTTCCATAATCGAAAAGCTTTTGTAACCCTCCGAAGGGACTCAAAACTGAGCTACTATTGTTGTACTTGCATATATTCAAATAAGATAAGATGGGATATCGTCGGCTAATCTCGATACTTACTCTCAGTAATGGGCTTTCACCTTTCGCCACAAAAAAACGATAATGTGGGAAATGTGGTACGCAATCTTAGAAGTACCCCATATAAATGGGTTGTTTAGATCTAATTTACAATATCAATCTAATTGCTGTTTAAAATTTAATAGCAACAACATTCAGGATAAAATTCCGATTTAGCAGATTTTAGCAAAATCTCATCAGTTTATCAACAAATTGAGAGGGCCCTCAATTTGTATGCAATTTTTGTGCAACCGAAATGCACTCGTAAGGGGGGCCCCCATTTCGTTTATAATGGATATACAACGTACTCGTAGAAATATATACGAAATGCAATTACAGCACGCTCCATTAGCAGCCCGAAGAGTACCATTAAATGCGCGCCATAGGCATTACTAGGCATTACGGCCGGGCTGCCAATTGGCAAAGTGGCTGCCAGTCAGCCGGGCGGTTAATTCTCAGCACTTTGGTTGGGCTAAACATAAACCAGGGAATTCGCAGCGGCCTTTCGCATTGGTGTCCAGCAATTGAAATGTGTTTTAGTTGTCACTACTAAATACCACCCACCACCCCCTTTCCCTTCCAGCCATGCCACACCCCGCACTCCTAACTCAGAATGGATTCGGTAATAAGTAAGTTCAATAGCGTCAAGACTCTGGTGGGCAACGTCACGTGTCTGGCAAGCGGATTGCCCAGAAAGCCTCACGAACCGGATAATGATCAACGAACTGTATACGTTTCCGCAATCGTAGTCAAATCGACAAACATGCACACCGAATGCAACGGCTCCTGATGCGGATGCTGATGCGGATGCTGATGCTGCTGTCGTTCGGGGAATAGGAATGAGAATGAAAACGAGAATGCGAATGCGAATGCGAATGCGACTGCTAAAGGGAGATGTCATGGGCTTAAGGTTGGTATCGAAGCCACGGAGCTGTTGCCCAAGCAACTTATGCCGCTCAACTGGCAGACCCCTCCCCCCCACCGCCCGTCCCCCACAGAGCCGACTCTAATGTAAACACCCCTCGCTCGAATGTTTTGCATTATTGATAAACTGCTCGGTCGTCTCCATCGTCTGCGTGGCAAGAAATAAAGCAGCGCCAAAGAATATTTATGACACTTGCCATGCTCCAACAAACTGTGTAAAAAAAATTTGTGTATGTGTGTGTCTGCTGCTAGCAGACGGGCACGCCCCAAAAGCGAAACGTGTCAGGCATTAAGCGCCTGAACGTGTGCAGCAGCCCTTTATTACCCTAGCCGAAGGGTTGTCCAATAATATTCACGAATTTCAAATCTTACCTTTTTTTATCGCTTAAGCCTAAGACATAATAAGCATATTTAATAAAAAAAAAAAACATTAAAAATATTAAGATAAAATTAAAATAAAAATATTCTTTATATATACATTTTGATATAATATATTATAATTTAATATACTATATATATATATATATCTATTTTTTTATTATTTTATTTTATAAATGAAAATAACATAAACAAGACAAAAAAATATCTATAATATATTTGATGCCATTTAACGTGAAGGAATGATAATTTTTAA
This sequence comes from Drosophila montana, assembly GCF_035044405.1. Lineage (NCBI taxonomy): Eukaryota > Metazoa > Arthropoda > Insecta > Diptera > Drosophilidae > Drosophila > Drosophila montana. The sequence continues at coordinate 56,251 of NW_026998570.1, read as the reverse complement.
CTAAATACGTGCTATGGAAGCTTCTTGTTCAAATCGAAAGGATATTTATTAGTGTACCACGGAAAATAAATACTATCTTGCTACAAGGACAAGCAACATTTGTTGCACTTTTCGCAATTGCTGTAGGGAAAAAGGCAGGGGCAATGAAGCGTTTAAGGGGGGTGTGGGGGGGCTTCAGCTACGCAATGCACAAAAGTGCAGAAATTATAAAAGTAGTGCTAGATGCAGACTGTAGACTGTAGACCTGTAGCCGTCCAAAAAGAATTTGCCAGACCAATTTAGCGCGGCTGGCGAATGCGCCACAGTGAGTGTAAAAAATTTGTGCACATTGCGTTGTAATTGCATTTGCTCTGTTGTTGCAAAGTGCCAAAAAAAAAAGAGGAAAAATTCAGAGAAAGAGGCACAAAGAGTCCAAGGACTGCCACAAAAAAAAAATGTGAGCATTGGCGTTGCAAAGGGCGTGGCCGTTGCGTTTGTCTGGATACGCACACGTCACGTAGTGCAGTTGCCGTAACTAAAACTTCATCAATTTGCCTTGTGAATCCTTCGTCGGATTGGTGGATCGGTGGGTGGTGGGTGGTGAGTGGTGCTTGGAGCAGCCCCTTTGCACACGTGTGACTATTAATGCATTGCGATTTATTCATGATTAATTACAGCGTTTAAAAGAGCATAAATATGCACAGCAAATTTTATTAACAAAAATAATTAAATGAATCACACGAAACGAGTCTGGATGCATAATAAATGCATTTTCATTAAAGCATTTGCTTTATATATTGAAATATCAGTTGACTTAATTGCATTATACATGACATTCCCCATATGCAGACTGCGCGAGAAGCACTATCAGATTCCGTATTTATCATAACAATTCGAATTTTATTCAGCATCGTTTAAGGACGCCAAATTAATACAATTACCATAATACATGTCAATTGTTCCAAGAACAAGTCAATTTTAAAGAAAGTTGCGCGTACTTCTACTCACAGATACCCCCAAATAAGCAAGGGACAGTCAAGCGAAAAGCTGATTTGGTTATATTTTATGTGAAGTATATTTAAGAGAATACCCTATACTAAAACCATTATAAGCGTTCTGTGGCTACACGAAATGTATTCATATAGACAAGTTAATTAAAGACAGGTTTTTTTTGTGGCAATCACACAATGGAAATTAGCAATTCTCGGCTGAGACTCATATTTCGTATTTATTTGAAGCTGTCTTAAGATTTCCCACTTGGCGTATACTCGGTGACCACATACGCGCCATCATCCTCGCGATAGCCCAATCCGTTGTAGACAACAAAGGTCCAGTAGTACAGCGTGTCGCCTATATTCAAAACCGTTTCACGATCACGGAATGTCCAGCGTCCCTTCTTCGCGTTGGGTATATCGCGCGCCCAGCTGCCAGCTTCCAATCCATCAAAATCCTCGTTTAGCTTGCCATGGAAGGCGAACAATGTAATGCCCTCTTCGTGCGGTATGGAAACCTCAAATCCCTTGGGATAGAACACGCGCACCTGGGCGTTTGGCACCTTGTACGCCGCACACACCGCCACGGCTGTCAGAATCAAAACGCAGTTTAAAGCCAAACGCATCTCGTGTTCCCCTGAGAGCGCGTTTCGAAATGCGGAATTAAAGCTCGAGTTAAGCTGGTTTATATGAAAATGCGAGAGCTTTCGCTTATCAGACAATAACAAGCAAGACAAAGCAGCTCCAGCTGATAACGTGAGACTCAGAGTTTCTCTCTATTCAATGCTATTATTTTTTCATTCATTTAACTAAAAAGTTTTGAAATTCTTTACAATAATTTTGTAATCTTTTAATTAACGATTTTTATTAAAAGATTAAAAGACATTCACCCAATTAATTCCGATAATTCTTGTTACGTTCCGGTCATTCAACACATGAACACATGAACATCGAAATTATACGATTTTATCTCATTATTTGCATAAACATGGACGTATTGCACCTTGCATAGCTCCAATATTTCACGATTCCGATACCATTTATTTGATTCATCCTAAAGCTCGTCGAGATCTCCCAAAATCTCCTTTAATAAGCACCACAGCGTAGTTTTCGAGGCACGAGATCTAGCTCAGCATTTGTGAAGAAAAGGGCAAAATTCGTTACAAGGTAGCTTAAAATAAAATTTAATGATATCATATTATAAACTTACCCAAGTCATCGGCATGAATATAAAAATACAAAGTCTAAAGATCCCTTACGATTAAGCTTAAAATATACATATAACAAGACGCCGTTACGAATAACGTATGAGTAATAAAATCAATTTCTAGATATATGTGCATCAGAATAGATTCAAATAAAATGAACCAGAATTTACTACAATATATACTGTAACCGGCATATTCAGTAATATAGTTTCAACCGTTTTTAATTATTATTAATATCAACAAGTATTTAGAATGTTTATATGACCTTCTGAATTCAACAAATCCCAACCAAAGACAATATAAACATATATTGTGAATATGATTATGGTCCAACAATGATCGGTATCTGTTTTGTTGTATCAACTACAATTAATTATTAATTATTATACCCTTGCAGAGGGTATTATAATTTTGCATCGAAATTTGTAACGCCTAGAAGGAGACATCTCCGGCCCCATAAAGTATATATATTCTTGATCAGTATCAACAGCCGATTCGATATAGCCTTGTCCGTCTGTATGAACAAGTTTTTTGCTTATCAAGATATCTAGACCAAACTTGGCAATCATAACTTTTACTATGCTCCCTACATTTATGCAAAATCTTTTTTACATCGGATCACTATTTCATATAGCTGCCAGAGGATCGATCGGTCGAAAATGAGGTTCTTGTATGAAAAACTTTCTGTTTTTCAAGATATTTTAAATATACTCGGCATTAACTATTTTGAATGTGATTCTTAGCTACGGGCAAAGCGTTATAAATAGGTTGGGTCTGCAAGGGTATTTAATTTTCGGCGTGCCTAAGATATCCCTTCATTCTCAATTTTAATACTTGTGTTATGATATTATTTCATTTATTTAAATACACATAATACATACATTTCTTTGTAGCAATATTTTTGCTTTATTTATAAATATTTTTCAAAGGGTTATCAGTTAATTATATCATTGAATTCGCGTTTTGGTTCCGGTCATTTAATCCACAGTCATACATAGTAGAATATGAACCGCATAATAACATGACTCAGCATCATTACTGATGGCCATATGGCTGTATTGCTCCTTGCACTGCTCCAATTCCTCCCGCAGACGATACCATTCCTTTGATTTATCTTTGAGAACCAATTCCATATCGAGCTTGCCATCATCTCCCAAGATATCTTTTAACAAGCACTTGCCGTAGCATTGAAATTTATTTGGAATATTTTCGACTAGTGGCTTTTGCGGTATGGTTTCTAGCTCCTCATTAGTTATGTTATTAAGCTTTTGGCAGATTTCATTACCACTGCCTATTCTGAACTGAATTCTATTTAAAACTTACACACAAACAAACTTACCACAGACAAAATTATAGACGCTAAGAGGCATCGATGTATACTCATGATGCACCAAAAGCTGGAAATGATTTGACTAATGAGTAGCAGAAATAAAATTCGTTTATATAGAGTTTATAACTACATGTATAAAACCAGTTAAAAATCTGTAAAACGTGCACTCGAAACTGATATTATACACCGAATAAATACCAACTATTCATACTAACTCAAATTTCATTTTCGACTTCTCAACACTGTTCACCAATGAATTTTGTAAAAGTGGTAACTCTGCAGGTTTTCTGGCAATTGAATAAAAAAATAACGGAAATATTCTCAAATGAAATGTTTATTGAACACACTTGTAGAACATGGCAACTTATGGATGATATTGTCCATTGTCAAGCTCACTGTGCTCCGACTGAGCGGCCAGTGCCAAACGCTGTGCCTCTTGCTGTGCCCCAATAGCTGCATGCTCCGCTGCAATACGATCAAATGCGCTCAAATGCTTTTGGGTTGCATGAATGACGGCAGCGCTGCCATGGGGAGCAGCTGCGAGCGGCTGCAAGCAAATGGAAATACGAAATAATATTGTGCACAATGTACGATTTCCAAGAGATTGGCTCGTGACGGGCAGGTAGTATTGTGATTCGCGTGAACAACATTTGCAATTCATTTTAACCAATCACGCATCCATCTCTAGGCCGTACTCACCGCTTGACCTGGTGTGTGGCTGGCATGCTCTTGCGCAATGCGATTGTAGGCAGCGAAGTGCTTGCGCTTGGCCGCCTTGACGGCATCACTGTCCTCTAGCTGATGACTCAGCTGCGGATGGAAGCCATTCTTATCGGCTACGTACTGAACGGTGCGCACCTCATTCTTGGGATCCACATAGGAGAAGGCGCCGCGTATAACGCCGGAGCCATCGGATACCTCCGTATGCTGGCGATCTACATGACCAGGCGCACGTCCCGCCTGGTAGCTGAAAACATACGGATTAGCTGGCGCATGTGGCTCTGGTGTGGTGGCCAACTGCAGGTGCGACACATCCGCGCGACTGGCGCCCAATGCGCAAACGACCTTGCAACATACAACCGGAAATGTAGTTGTTATTTATGCGCTCGATAACTATCTTTGTCTATGGCTTACCAATATGAGAAATTGCTTCATGCTGTCTGCTTTTTGTTTCTTTTTTTAACGTGTGGCTCTTTGTTGAACTGCGTTGGGAAACTGAAAACCTGTAGCGAATTTTTGTTAGTCGTAGTCGTCGAAACCGAAAAAACTGGTCTGGCTCTCAGTGCTTTAGCTTCTCCGATTCGCTTTTTATATATACGCCGATCAAAGCTTTAAAGTCCAAACTTGTTTTGTTTTTTTTTCAATTTCGCATTCATAAACAAGACAATTCGACATTAATGTTGATTTTAATGTATTTTGTAATAATACCCCAGATAAGCAAGCTTTGCTGTTATTCAAATATACCTAGTTCCTCTAATACTACAATCTCTCAATGTCATATATTCTTAAAATTTGCAATCTTGAAAGTGTGTACTCAAATCTCTCTTGGAAATTTTTGATGATGAAAGGTTTGCATTCAACCAAAAACAAATTGACATTTTAGTGAATTAATAGATGAAACCTACAATAGTAAAATATAATACCAATTATCGCAAATCATGAAAATAGCATATTTTTAAAGCTATGAAAATAAACAGTTTTAATAATATATTTGGGAATTTAAATGCCTGCAACTAAATGTTTGCCACTAAAATAAACAGGAATGACGCATAAAAAAACCGAACATAAAACAAGCTTGTTTTCCTATTAAACTAAATTTACAAACAGGAATAAATTCGCTAATCGACACCATGTAAAACAAGTAAATAATATATTGCAGACGAATTCTTTATACGATTTGTGGATGAAAGATTTTCTATTAATGGGCTTAACGATAGGGCCTTTTATTCTGTCGGAAAGAGAAAATACTTGTGACCTTTTATATCATGTATTTAATTATATGCTTAAAGTTTTAGACAGACGGAAAAAGTTAATCTATACTTAAGCATATTAGAAACAGAGGTAAAAAATACTTATGGATTTAAAACTATGTTTTAAGAATATTTAAAGTTTTTACATACTATATTTATTATTTACCGAGCGAAAAAATTTATATCAGTGATACTTTGTTCATTAAGAGAAGCTACATATTTATGTACATACTTAAAAGCAAATAATTAAATTGCTTTAAAGATGAGCTTAACTCGCTTTAACAAAACTATTGTCCCTTATTGTATATACAGAATTGTGCACATAAAAGCAAATACTTAACATATAAAAATAAGACTAGGTCAGTGTCTGAACTGTCTGCAACAACCAGCCGCCATAGGCAGGGACACGCGTGTAAACGCCCGGATACTGAGCATTTGCGCAGCCCAAGCCCCAGGATACAATGCCGAGCAGTTTGAAGCGACCAGCAATTCGAACGACCAATGGACCACCAGAATCGCCCATGCAGCTGTCGCGATCTCCAAGTCCAGACTTGCTGCCTGCACAGAACATGGTGCTGGTCACGGTGCCGGCGCCAAAATAGTTCTGAGTACAAATCTGGCGATCTAGCTGGACGATGACTGTGTAATGCAGACGCGGTGCAGTCGACATTTGCTCGACAGCTGTTGAGCCCCAACCGCTGACGAAGAGCTGCGCCTGTGCGGCCAAATTATCCGTCGGCGCAACGAACTGAATAGGCTGTATGTTGAGACTATAATTAAGCGGTTGTTGCAGCTGTACCAAAGCGATGTCGTTGTTCATGTGCGTGGGAAAGTTGAATTGCTCGTGGGGAATGATGCGACGAACGCGAACGTAGCTGCCACCACTTGACCACAGGGTAGAGCCGGCTCGTATGGCATAGAGTTGCGGCTCATTGGACTTCAGCACGCAATGAGCAGCGGTGAGGACAAGGCTGGGCGCCAATATGGTGCCGCCACAGATATGACGGGTGCCCATCTGCACTGACACCTGATGCGGAAAGTGTGCGATTTTTGTCTCCCAGCCACCCACAATGCGACCGTCCTGTGGACCAGGACTGCCACTCGGCACCGTTAGCTTCTGCTCCTCCGTACTGATCTCCTGGGCAGCGGCAAATGCCAGCCAAGCGAAGAGAAGCAGTTGAATGCGCTGCATGATGTGATGCGAAAGCTGACTTACGGATAATCGTGTGACTTTCGTTGCTGGCAACTTTTATAGGCTAACCACGCACAGATATCTTGGCGCTTATCGCATTTTTGTATTTGCCAGCGACACCAGATTTCACAGACGCCGTCAAGGGCTGCTCGCATGGCCCTCAGGGTGCTGCGATTAACCTTAGACGAGGTTGTGGCTAGGTATTTATGAAAATATATGAGCGATGTGTAACTGTCGAAATCATAGTGGGCGCAATGTGTTCATTTCAACTAATGTCTAGGCTTTTGCTCTTCCAATCATCTTTCCATAGCCGTTACCTGCTCCTTGAGGTAATCCAAATGATTGACGCTGTCTTCCATAACATCGTACTGATAACCCACATGCTGCAGGATGAGCGTCATCTTCTGCAGGTTCTGATTGCTGTAATCGGAAACCACGTCCACTTGTGTGAAGTTCTTTAGCGTCTGATGCATAATCTGTGTTACACTTTATAGTTTAGCACATACATATAATACAATTAATAATTTGTTTTCCCACCTCATTTGTCTTGGAGCCTCGAACCACTTGCCTGGCCACAGAACCTAAGTTGTTCACATTAACGCCAACGCGAGCGCACAGACGCTTCTTGGAATCATCAAACAAGTGACGGGCACTGGAACTAGACGCTGATGCCATTTTATTTTTGGGTTTTAACAATTTTTATAAATTTTCACAAATTTTTCTGCGTAAACAATGCAAAGGCCAAGGTGAATATCTCACAGATGTGTTTTGTAGCAGTCAGCTTGCGCTCGTATACAGCACAGAGTTGCCAGATCCAGCAGTTGACGTTTGTCAACACTATGAATTTGAATTGATTTTTAAATCCTTGCAAAATCAGTTATTTAATTAACTTGTTAAAAAACGAATGAACTCTTGATTTCTAGTATAAGTTAATATAAATAAAATTAAGTGAATAAAGAATAAATATAACAAGTTAATTCATAGATTTTTATTCAGCAGTTAATTTAATATCACATTTTATTGCTGCTTCGTTTTAGCCAAAATACCTGTGCTTCCGACTAAAACAACGGTTTACTTTCGGCTTAGCACCTTGGCATCGGTTATTCCATGCCACCCAGGCGGAGAAGCCTTGTTGTTGTCTGATATATTTGGCGCAGGCAATAGAATACCTTATGTCATTGCTGAGCAACAGTCGACAGGGTAAGCGACACAAATCTGTGGACGGTCGTCCATCCGCTGGCTTGCACCAGTAGCGATCGTTGATCTGAAACAGTCCCCAGTCAACGGAGCCATCCACATTTGATGGATTAATAGCCCTTGTATTGAACGAGCTCTCGCCCTCGACCAGGCAGAGCCAATCCGGCAGCTCGTTGTAGGGCACACCATAGCGATAAAGCTGTCGCGCCAGGCTACATTTGTTCACTTGGCGAGCTTGGATCGTTCTCGTACCTAGAACGATCATTAGATACAGCATCGGATAAATCCGCAACGTTTTTGGCATCTTCCTTAAATGTGAACTGCCAGAGAGTTAGGCCAGGCTTATATAGTGCTTGGGACAGCAAATTTTGAATAGCTGCCCAATCTACATTTTTTACAAGCGTCCACTTGAACAGCTCTCAAGTGGACCCACACTTGAGCATAAATTAAGTACACTGTCCTACACAAGACTTGGCATTATTTTTCTCGTTCAATGCGCTTCAATTCTAATGTGTGCTGTAAGCCAAGTTCAAATATTTTGTTGATTTGTCTTTTTCGCTGATAAATGGAGTGGGAAATGCTCGACATTTGGCCGCGTTGAGCAATAATAAACGCATTCAGTTTCACTTTCAAAAGCCGCCTCAGAATCTTTTGTGCGATTCGATTTATTTATTTATGGCCTGTTGGGTATTATTCAACATTTGAATATGCCTCTTGAAAGTTGTCGGCGCCGCGTGTGCTCCAAAAATGGAGAACACTTGGGCAAATAAAACAATCGTAAATGTCATTCAACTTGGAAACATGTTTTAATTGGTAATGCGTTAGAGAATGATATATAAAGTGTGCAACAGTACAAAAGGGAACTAGAACTAATATACTTTTGGCAGTTCATGGGACGTCATCGGGTTGAGTTCGTTTTCCGCCTGACCTGCGGGCACTTGATACCCGCTTTTGGGCAAATATTGGCGTTTTCTGGACAACGGGCGCATCACAATGTGCGCCACGCAGGTGCAAATCGCAGCTATGGCAAAATACTTGAAGCTTTCGCGCCCGCCCAGACGCTTAAACATAATACCCCCAATGAGTGAGCCAATGGAGAAGCCCAGCCCATCATCCATGCCCGCCATAAGACCCTGTACAGTGGCTGAGGTGCCGGGTGGTGCCACTGCCGAAGCATAGGCAACAATGCAAGTGTAGCAGAGGGCATAGGTTATGCCCTGGAAGAACAGCTCCACGCCGACCAGATACCAGGGATTCGGTATCCAGGATATAAGCGATAAGCGTAACGCATAGAAGAAGAAACACATGCTCATGCAGTGCACATAGCCAAGTTTCTTAATAATCTTGCCGCTGTAGAAAAAGAATGGCACCTCGCCGGCCAGACACTCGGCGGCCACCACAAGCCCTTCGATAAGCTTGATGTCTGCCATGTAGCCCGTCTCGGCAGCCACCTCTTCCACATGCCAGAACATAAAGTAAATGATGAAGGAGTCAATAATGCCCGCCATGGTGGCGAAAAACAGAAATGTAACAATCGGCGGCTGACGCACCAGATCCCAGACATCCTTCCATATGGACTCGGAGCCGCCCAGCTTGGGCATCTTCAGCTTGGACACGCTAAACAAATCCAGCACACTAAATACACCCATTATAATCAGAGCGGGCGTAAAGCTCTTGATAGCATCCGAGGTCCACAGATTAACCACAACTCCAGCGAGCAGCGCGGTGGCGCCAAATCCAATGGTGCCCCAAACGCGCTGCGCACCATATTTGCTCTGCTCCTCCTCGCCCAGCATATCAAAGCAACAGGCATCCGATATGGAATTGGTCACATTAAAGCCAATCGTGCCGACGAACAGCAAGCAGACAAAGAGCCAAAACGTGCCGCTGCCGTAAATACAACTGGCGATGTGCTCCACTTGACAGTCGACGCTGGTGTTGCTCCAATAGATGGCCGGGGTCAGTTCAGTCAGACAGATAAAGTAGCTGTCGTTCCCATGTTGCAGATTGGGGGATAGGTTTAGCTCTGCGATAGACTGAGGTGCCACAATCAACGTCTGGAAGCTGTAGTTCCCCTGGCTGCACTGCGCCTGGTGCGTTGCCTGGCAATAGGCATCAGACGCATAAATCTCCGGCGGACAGTGTAGCGGCTCCTGGGTCAATGTCACTGTCCACTGTACGCTTGTCTCGTTCAGATCAATGGCATGTGGTTCATTGGGCAGAAAATAGAAGCCACCATAAGCCAATGTCATAATCACAATCAATATCATAAATATGAACTTGCGCAGGTTCTGTAGAGGAGCAAATTGATTTCGGATTAGGATAAGAATTCAAATTCCAGTTTCGTGCGGCTTACTATAAAATAGTCGGCCAGAAAGCCAATAAGGGGCTTGGCAAGCACATAGAGAACGGGCAATATGGCAGTTATATAACCCATAATATCTGGTGGAATGCCAATCTGTTTGCCTATCACTGAGAGTTGCGGCAATATGGGACCCATTGCTGTAAGGTAAGTTAAGAATTGGTTTATTTAAGAATGGGTTAATTTAACAGATTAATTATAATTACCCGCCATAAAGAAGAAGAAATGCGCCTTAATGGGCAGCAGGCGTTTGTTTATTCGCGCCATTGTCTCAGAAGTGTGCTATAGTAGTAGTATATATATATATATATATATAAATAATTTCAATAGAGTATATCACAGTTTGACGACTCCATGCACCGGCGTCGTAATCTTTATTTGTTTTGGTTTCTCCTCAGCTGATAGGACCATAGTTAATGCATCGAGGGTGCAGCCGATTTGTAGAGCATACAAGAGTCTGTGAAGTTAAGTAGAGGCATATTATAAATTTTATGTTGCTATGTGCGAACCAAAAGTCTTATCTAATCGTTTCCAGCGAGGAGTCTGTAACAAAGGGCCAGCATAAAATTTGATAAAGATAAGATATTAATGTTAATTGTTTTATTAGCACAAACATATCTTAAATTATTTCAATTATACTAGTATTAATATAAGCTATAAAGACGTGCAAATCTTATCTATAGCACGCATGCTATAGATGTCTGTATAGATGTTTAGCATAAACAAAAAGCGTGTTATTTATAATTCAGCCTCATACTACGAGTCCATATAGATATATACAGTTTATAGTACTAAGCACCTTCAGGTCGTCTGTTGGCAGGTTGATAAGTGGATTACAATCGGGTGGAAATTTTGTTTGCGATAGCTAATGTAGACAATAATTGAATATATAGACTAGAAATAATTTCAACAATCTATTTAAATAATTGCAAATAATTAAATATTATTTACTTCCAGTTCAAGGACTCTTTCTTCCCACAAGCCATATATATATTTATTGTTGCACCAATTTAATCAGCGCAATCATAAATAAATCGTTAAAATTTAAAACAAAGCAAGATCAAAGCGTTAAGCGCTTGTGAAGCAAGCGTAATGCAACATACGCACCTATAAGCAGAGGTGTGTACATCGAAACCGGTTCAAGATATGTTATTTATATAATAAATACAACGCGTATGCACAGTAAACTTGACACAGAAAAATTAAACGATGAACGCTCCGTACTGCCGGCAAGTTAATTGCCAAAATAAAAGGTTGTTTACAATACACAAAAAAACCAAAAATAATCTAGACAGAAAGTGCGACCGTTAAACGGCCTCAAAGTACCAGTCGCTGGTAATTAGTATATTGTATATTATTATTATTAATTTAAATGTAATTAAGACACGAATCGAATAAAAACTTAATACACAAGCCGCAACTCGAAATTATAAAATGGAAATATAATGGGATTTTACACGAATCCGAATCTACAGAAATCGCGAGAGAACGTCAACTAGTTAAGTCAATAACAACTGGGAAGCCATAGGAATGCGCGTACTATAAAAACTTGTAGAGGCTGCGACTGAATAAACCCATCAAAAATGAGCTAAGCATTCGAATACAATGGCACACTTTCACAGCTCGACTATGACATATATAATTTAATAGAGAATTAGTTGAGAATTTAATTACACACTGGAATATCACGCGAGCTGGAGCTCTCTTTTGGAGACTGGAGATCAAGTTGAAGGCGTTGATACGCCGCAAAGTGCCAGCTACGACTGATATTGCAAGTCGCCGACAATTGTGCCCTGCCCCACAGTCTTGAAATGGGGCAGACGTGCGCCGATAAGCTGCGCGGACTGATAAGCAGGCCGCCAATAATATTACACACTAAAAAGTTATAAACAGAAATCAGCTGCATTGATAAGTCGCCAGATTACAATTGCTAGATACACAAACTGTATATATATTTTACCTACTTTTTTATTTTTATATAATAATTATAATACTTATAGGGTTTTAAAAGAAATCAGCTGCATTGATAACTCGCCAGATTATAATTGCTAGATACAAAAACTGTATATATTTTACCAACTGTTTTTATTTATTTTAGATACCCCAATAATTATAATACTTATAAGGTTTCAGTTCAGCATTGATAAGGCACGAGATTATAATTGCGAGATAGACAGTCTGAAATATGTGCAAGTTTATATTTTTACTTTTTTAAGTTATTTCCAATCCGTTTTGTTCAGCAGAGTTTTTTGGCCCCTTTGGCAGCTGAACGGGCTAGATCTTTGGGCATGTAATTCCCCCAAACGCACCTCCCATGGATTCTGATCAATCAATCAAAACCTGGAATAGCCCAAGCGCCGTCTGAGTCAGCGTCAGCGGCTGTGCGTTGCTTTTGTTTACGTGCGATGATTTTTGAATCTCGGATTGAAACAAGTTTTATTCGTTGCATCCGCAGCTGACGACGTAAGCTCCAACGGAGGCGGTCAGACAGTCGCCGCTGTTCGTCCGTCGCGTGTGGTCGACTGAATCTCAGCGCGTTCTCAGCTTAAGCACATCCAATATACATATAAATATATATATATATATATATATTGATACTGCCTGGTCGCGTATATACAAATATACATATTTATATATGCATGTAAATATTGGTAGGCGTTCTTTGTGGCCCGAGTGCTGATAGCGCGACTAATTGACTTTCATTAAAACAAAGTGCTTTTAAAATATTTTAAATACACATCCTACACAACAATGCAGCCGCTGATATCAATGTTTATTTGGTCGTTTCTCCCGATCCTATCAATATCTACTTGTCAGGCTGTCGAACCACTCAACGATGGCAAATGTAAGTCCAGATTGAGGGCATAGAAATACATGGAATATTATTTAATTGGTGCACTTGATTATATTGTTTATTGTGTGAGAATTTTATGAACTATTTAACTCTTTTGAATAAACAAACCGATTAAATGCAAATCAATTACAAAATCTATTGTGGTGTTTTTTTAAATTACACAAAAATAAGTGTAAATTATCTTCAACAAAGCACAGAATATAAATCTAAATGACTTGAAGCATTAAATACAGCTGAAAATCCATTTATTAAAAGTGCTGTGGTAGCTATAATATATACAAGTCTGATCTTAAGCAGTGAAAAATTAAAAAGTGGTGTTAAACACAAATGCACATCAATCAAGAAACAAAGTATTTAAAAAACGTCAGAAGCGACTGAAAGATATGTTTATTTCAACAACAACAAAGTCCTAAAAATTCATTAGCATATGTTAATCAAAAAAAAAAAGTTTTATCCACAAACAACTTAAAAATTTCTTTTTAAAAAAAAACTGTTTATACACCGGCCGACCTTCATGGAGTAAAATAAAAAACAAGAAACACTAGACATATTGAGCACACCGAAGCGTAAACACGCTAAGAAATCACTTAAGAAATTAAAGATTAAATATCTAGATCTCACGAAAAGTATTAAAAAAAAGCTACAATGGCATTGAAGATGTATTTCTCTTAAAAGCGATTTTTCAACATTCATTAATAGTTTTATAATTCTCCACAAAACATCTATGACAAAGTAGAGTATGCAAAATGTAGAATTGAGATAAAATATAATAATAATTTAAAAAAAAAATGTGATGCAGAGCTTATATTTATTTCAAGTTTTTGCTATTAGCTTTCAAACTTGTTGTAGTGCTCGATTTTATGCATTCAACCCACATTGACAATGTTTTAATACTTTAGAAAAGTCATTTAAAGTACATCAGCCAATATCTAAACACAATTTATATATATTAATTCATATATATATCCAAGCTATATATATATATATATTTACAAGCTGTCAGCTGTGCTTAACTCATCCGCATACACGCCGAAAACCTGTCTCCGAAGAGTCTCGTAACAAATTGGGGATTCGGACACGCGTCGACCTTGACTGCCTGCTCCACTGGCGAAAATCCAAAATTGAAATATTTCTCTTGAATTCACATGACAACTGTTACCTGCGAATTCTGCGTAATTGTCATGACATCTGAGATTCCCAAGACGAGAGCAAAATGCAAAAAGAGTTGAGCAGGAAACCGGTTGCGCATGCTTTTATGCAAAAGAGGGGAATTTTTAATTCCAACCGCTGTTTCCGAAAACTGCACGCAATAAACGACTAAATCACACACAAAACTAATTAAACTTTTAACGGAATGCTAAAGGTTAAACTTTTTGTTTGCTTCAAATTCACATTCTATTCTCTCTTGTGTCCAGTGCGCGTCTGTGTGGTCGAATCTCGGGGTATCTATCGTAAGGCGCCCCAGTTCTGTCCACTGCTGACGGCCACGAGTAACATTGAGTGCGTTATTGGTGTGGATCGCTTGGACTGTGTGCGTCGCATACACAAGGGAACTGCACATTTTGGTGTGCTCACCTCCGAGGATTTGGTGGCAGCTCGCTGGGCCAGTGTGGAGATTTTGGTTGCCAGCGAACTGCGTTCACATGAGTCGCCATTTGAGTACGAAATTGTTGCCGTAGTGGATAACAGTGCCGGTATACACACAGTCCATGATCTGCATGGCGCTAAGCTGTGCCATCCTGGTTATGGTTTGGATAACCACTGGACCGAGGTGTTGGCTAATGTAAGAACAGAAACAATAAACCGATTAACAAGGTCCACTTCCACTTTGAATATAACAACATATTTCTTGCAGTATTTCGAGTCAGCCTTGGTGGCCAAGTCCTGCAATCCTGAGCTTACTTTAACTGAAGATCGCATTGCTGCATCCGCTAGATTTTTTGGACCCAGCTGCAAGGCGGGTCCCTGGGTGCCAGATCGTAAACAAGATCGCATTCTAAAGGATCGATATCCATCACTATGTCAAATGTGCTATGATCCCTATAGCTGCGATGATACGGACAAGCATTGGGGTCGGCGTGGCACCCTTTACTGTCTGACCAGTGGCGGCGGAAGCGTCTCCTGGGCACGCCTGGACGACACACGCAGTCACTTTGGCGTGAGTAGCGAATAATTGAATACATTGAATGGGAACTTTGCTAAACATTACATTTTACATTTTATAGCTGGCGGGTCTGGAGGCACAGGATGATCCTGAGAAGTACAGCTATCTTTGTCCGGACGGACATTTGCAGCCCATAAATGTAACCCGCCCCTGCATCTGGGTGTCCAAGCCGTGGCCTGTTGTTGCCGCACGGCGCTCACATGCCGCTCAGGTGCAGCGCCTTGTCACAGGACTCACACACGATGAGCCACAGAGTTGGCAGAACGCGTTGCTCAGCCTGCTTGAGACATATCATGTATTTACGGTGCCTCTGGACAATGTCATCTCCATAGATGATTATCTCGATCAGGCTGTTGGCTTTCAGTCGGCCTATAGTTTCCCAGAGTGCAATCCACCACGTTCCATTGTCGTCTGCACAACGTCCATAATCGAGCATATTAAGTGCTCCTGGTTGCAGGAGGCAGCCCAGGTGTATGGCGTCGAGCCGAATATTCAGTGTGTACGCACAACGAACTTGGAGCAGTGTATGGATGATACCCGCTACAAGAGCGCCGACGTACTGCTTGTTAATCATGAGCAGCGTGTACAGGCACAAAGAGAATACAAATTGACGCCCTTGCTCTTTGAGTTTGCGGAGCAAATGCACGATCGTTACGTAACCATTGCGCTGGTGCACAAGGATTCCAAATATAAAAGCTTTAAGGATTTGAGAGGCGCTCGCGCATGCCTACCAAGCTATGAGGGCGCTGCCCATCTTTCCGTCCTGGAAACTATCGTGAATGCCACTGGCAGCGTGCACTCGCTGCACTCATACTTCAATCACAACTCCTGCATCTGGCATCCGCATCGGGGCCGTCAGTGCCCATTGCATTATCAAGGCGATGAGGGTGCATTCCGTTGCTTGGCCGAGGGTGCCGATGTGGCGTTCCTCAGCTCCGATGTCTACAAGAAATATGTAAGCGGCAATTTAACATCCGACTGGCTGGCGCCTGGTAAGCAACAGTCTTACCGTCTGCTCTGTCCCTACGGCGGAATTGAACGGCATTCAAGGTTTGAGTACTGCTATCTGCACTGGACACCGCGCGGGCATTTGATGACGCACAATTCGTCGCAAACTCGGCACAATGAGATCTACAACTCGCTGCGAGACATGGATCATCTATTTGGCAAAAAATATAAAAGCGAGACGCGCCCCTTTTCGCTTTACGGCATCTTCGATAAGCGAAACGACGTTCTGTTCAAAGACAGCACAGATGCACTATTAAGCGCCCATGAACTGCAGCGGGATAATGCAAAGCGTTCCATGGAGCATGTCTATGAGCGCTACACGGCGCAGTATTACGATGCCGAAGGCGACGACAGCGGAGCGCATTTAGCCAGCGACAGTTGCTTTGTTTTGGTGTTGATTGCTGGCGTTTTGTGTCTGCTGCAACGCTTATCATTTTAGTCAATCTCAAGTGCACAAAAGGAACCTTAGTTATTGTGATATTAATTTGTACATGCGCACATATAAAGCTAAATTATTTTAGGAAACCTAAATACAACAACTTTTAGAAAACAAAACATATGTTTTACTGAACAAGTGTTGCAAAAGGTTCTGGGTAGAAATAGGTATGCAGCTCACAATAAAGCAAAAACTATATTCAATGTCAAGCGGGGAGGTTTAGGGATTTGGTGTGAAAGCAGTGTAGAATCCCTTTTGGTGATTCGAATACATATACACGATTTAAGTAAAGTGCATATCGATGATTTCTATCCAATTGATGAATATCAGCTGTTTATATTGTTGTTGCTATGCTACACGAATGGTTGCTATGTGAACAATTAGACTAGACACAACATAATAGGTTTTTGCAATGAACTGAATTAACAACTACAATTGATTAAACATACGTGTCTACTTAACACTTCATTTATTTCAAACGGGGGCGTAAAATGTCAAAGAGTTCAACGCGTACGGCCACCAAAACAAACGTAAGAAAAAATGTTGCACACTTTAAGCACTAGTATTTGTACTTGCAAACAATTAATTTATATGGCACATATTGTTTAATTCTTGTAGCTTTGATTTACGCACTTGGAACACAGACTAAACAGCGCTACTGCACTTGCCACTGGATTAAATAAGCAGTTCTTGAAAACATTCTCATGCACAATATATACACATACGCACACATTTTTATTGCATTTAATGTTAGTTCAATTGCAATTAGTCTGAGAAGACTGGAGAGGAAAAACCACTGATCGTTTTATTAAGAGAGCAGTTTGATTTGCTTTAGATTTTGATCAGTGTTGCAAAACGCAGTCTGAACAGCAGTAATGTTAGCGCTACAGTGGCATTTTTTTAAATGGAACAATATTTTTGTTTCTTTTATAGCCGAAAAATGAAACACATCGCAAGGCTATCAATTCGCCTGCAACAGGTGTGGGCACTGCAACATCGAGAAGCAGCTCGAAAAAAGTCAAGCAACAGGACAGTATTGATAGCGAAAGCCTGCGAAAAGCCACAAAGACTGCAAAGGCAACAGTAACCGCAACAACCACCAAAAAACCGCCGCCGTTGCACACAAGCAAAAACAAAGAGCGTGAGGCTGTTCCTCAAACGAGTAAACGAGCAACCCCATCGCCCGCAACGAAGGCTACAAGCACATTGCGTGCTGCCAAACAACCACCAGCCAGTAAAGCCAAGACGAATGCGGTGCTGGACACTTACCATAGTGTGACAGTGTCATCGCCACCGCAAAAGCGCAGAGTGCAGCCAAAACAAGCAACAGCTGGAGCAGGGCCAGTGGATACAGTCGAGGAGGACAGGCAACCACCTCGTGCGCGCTCCTATTCACGCACCCTGCAGCCAGAGGAAGTAGTTGTGCTTAAACGAGAGTCGGCCAAGCAGCGAAGTGAACTGGAAGTTCTAAAGCAGATCAAACAAGTGAAACAGCCCGTTGCATTTGAGGTAAACTTTGAGGCAGCTAAAAAGCAGGCAGTGGAAGCTAAAAATGAATTAGATAATTACTCCGACGATTTTGAATCCTATGAATCGGATTTTGAGACGGATGCAAGCACGCCCGAAGAGGAAGAATTGGAGGAGGACGAGATTCGAGTAGCAGAAAGTGAAGAGGCAGAGTTGTTAGCAGCGGAAGTCAGCCTGACAGTTGACTCATCTGACGTTGATGATGACGAAGACTCAGAACCCACACAAAATCCCATTACTGTCATTCAGCGCGACAAGGAGCTGGAGAGAAAATTGGATTCAGGCCACTATGACATGCACTCACGCCGGCAGCCACGTGCCGCTGCGCAGCAGCCATATGACAGCTTCGATACCAACAGCATGGCCAATTCTGACCAGCTGGACTCTGGCATTAGCAGCTATGGCGTGGCGGCAGCTCCGGAAGTGCCCATCGTTCGTCAGTCGACAGCGGATGTGCATTACGGCGGCTACGTGGATTTCGTGGCGCGACCTGTCATCACCAGGCGAGGCTTAGAGCTAATGCGCAAGTTGCGCTTCGATCAGCTGGACTACCAGCTCTTCGAGATGAAACCGCTGAGCTATGAGGGCTACATGCAAAGCTATGGCAAGCTAAATACCTGCCAGCTGGCCACACAAACGCACTCCCAGCACATGGACAACGAATGCCAGACTCTGGAGCTGCACATGCGTACCAGCTGGACACAGCATCCGCCGTATTATGGCAGTCAGCTGGTTCTCAGCTGCAGTGGAGATGCAGGCAGCGAGCTTGATATGCTTTCAGCACAGACAAATGATCCATTTGAAAGCAGCTTGGCGCGCTTGGAGCAGCTGCGTCAGGCAGAACAACATCGCACTCTACAACAGCAACGACAGCGTTTGGCCAAGCCCAACGACTTGGAGCGCTTGGGCGTCTTTCTGAACAAAGCATCTCTGTTGTTGGGCAAAGTACTCAACACCAAGTGTCCAACTCGTTCGCCGCGCCATGTGCCGCTGTTGCAGACCGGCCTCCTTAATGCGCTGCGTGTG
This sequence comes from Drosophila montana, assembly GCF_035044405.1. NCBI lineage: Eukaryota > Metazoa > Arthropoda > Insecta > Diptera > Drosophilidae > Drosophila > Drosophila montana. Next base: position 37,006 of record NW_026998570.1, on the reverse strand, counting down.
CGTCGCATCTTTGGTAGCTCCGGGCAGCAGCAGCTCGTAGTCACGGTGCACGAATGCCCACCGCAGTCCGATGTGTATCGCGATGATTTCGCCAATCTACTGATGGTGTGGTCTCTCACGGATCCCAGCAAACCGCTGCGTCTGCTCTCCACCTGGGCAGAGGTGTGTCGCGTGACCTTCTGCAGTGAGGCTCCCGACATCATTGTTGCTGGACTACGTGACGGCAGCATGGCCATGTGGGACCTGCGGGAAACCTACAGCTACTGCTCTAAGCTTGATGGCAACTTGACACATTTTGCGGCCACTCAGTCCGTGGTGCCCAATATGGACACTAAAGAGTTTACTGCCTTGGATCTAGGTGCCGTTGTGGAAGTGCGCAGCTTTCGACCAGCACCCAAGTCATCAGGCATAGGTCTGGAAAGCAGTCTGGCACTGACACACAAGGATATTCAGGTGAGTTGGCAATTCGATGTGGTGTCAGCTTTGACCAGTTGCATTTCCTTTCCATAGTACGCAGCGCTTAACGATTCCGGGCTGCTCACTATTTGGACATTGGTGGAAAGTGGACTGCGAGGCTACGGAGCAGGCAGCCCAAATGAGTACAGCTCACCCTGGGCAAGGGTGAAGCTGCTTCAAGCGGCTAGCTGCGATCTGCGTGGCTATCTGGAACGCCGCTTGCTGAAGCGAAACCAAACCGCCTACGATAAGACCAAGTCCCTGTTCCAGGGCAACATCTACAGTGACGAGCTGCTGCGCGAGTTAAACGAAACGCAAACACTAACGACTGCCTTCGCCGGCCAAGGCTTGCAAGGATTACGCTTCAGCAGCATCGATACAGGCAGCGATCTCATCTACGTGTGCACCAATCGTAACTTTGTGCTGTGCTGCACGCGCAGCCTCAAACCGGAGCGCTTCACACGCATCGGACTTCATGAGAGTCGCTTTCTATTTCCCACGGCGCTTTGCGTGCTCGCCAACGAGTACTTCGTGGCTGTGGGCTTGTCGAATGGATCCGTCATAATACTCAACTGCAATCAGCGACAGCGTCAACGTCTGCAGCGGCCAACAACAGCCATGCCGCAGCCAACTATTGAACACGAGCCCGAAACGGGCAAATCTTGCGCCATACAAAACATAATACTGAACGAGCGACGCTCCTTTGACCAAAAGGAGATAGAAAGCAGCGCCAGCGGTAACTATGATGCGCGACCGAATACCGCTCTGCAGCTGCTGCAGCAGCCGCGCCGCTCCTACGAGCTGCTAGTCTTTGACCAACAGCTGCTGCTCAGTGGCAGCGTCTTGCGCCAGCATCTTGTTCAGTCGCTCGTTCAGTCCAGCGACGGTTGGCGGCTGTTTGCCCTAGCTAATGGCTCTGTGCGCACCTACGATTTTCATTTGGATCGCGAACTAACCGATGCTGGTCTGGAGATTAGCTCACCTGTTGCGGACATTGCTGCATCAAGCAGCTCCTCAACGAACCAACAATTGTTGGTGCTTGCGGCTGACGGAAAGGTGCACATGCACTCCGTCAACTTGTAGTTTGTTAAAACATGATTGTTTATTTTAGTTCAAATAATTTGAGCAGCAGTGAAATAAAGTTGTTTTCTTATCCCTACTCAATCTTTACATAATTTTATTTAACATTATACCCATTATACCTTTTATGCGGTCATACGACATAGTTGCGACTTGAACTGTCGGTCGAAAATTTATATCTACTCAAGATTATATGTTTTTATGTATGTATAACTTCACGGACGTAATATTACGTATTATTTAGCTAATATAGCAGTGGCTCGTCTCCTTGAACTTGACTTAACTCTGAATATTAAAAGAAAAAACTATTTAATTTATAAATTATCACCAATTACCTTTACCGGCCCTCTGTAAATATCTGCCGCCCTCATGGGATGTCACTATGTCGTCAAGCTTAGATAGGTATTATATTTTCAGAACCCCGAAGACAAAGTTGCTTATTGGCTGCCTTCTTCACGCTGTGAAAATTGTATTTAGTCGCTTAATATGGTACCCAAATATGTTAAGATACCAAAGCCCAAGAAAAGTTTTTTTTTTTTGATGCTGAACATATCAATAGTTGCATGAAACCGTTTTCAAAGTGTTTATCGTATTATCAGACAAAAACTTGTGATTTGTCTACCCATTGAAAATGGGCAAAAAGTGTACCCCTTCCGCAGGAGTTAGGGTTTCAGAAAGTGAAACCCGCAAGAGTGGAAAATTGATTAAAGAACGATGCGACTGCGATTGACCCCGATGATGGTTATTATCGTGTGTAGATCATTGAGGATATCGTTGGGGTATATAAGGATATATATGGACTTCGGGGACACGGAGTTTTTCACAATTAGATGAAGTTCTTAGATAGATACAACAGTATAAAACAGGCCGGATCGAACAACATATATAGTAGCCTTTTCTTTACTTATTAATAATATCTGTTTAGGTATGTACACATTTGAAGTATACACTAGTATTTGCCATATACTAGTTAAACAGGAGCAGCAGAATGCCGTCTGTGGAAGTCCGCGAATCATTTCGCCGACGATACATGAGTTGTTCACCACGTAAGAAGAAAATTTTCTGCATAATTTTCGTCTTTACATTTATACTGATCATTGTATTAAGCTATGTATTATTCCCACTAAAAAGGGAAAAAAGAATAACTGAGGAGGCTTAAAGAAATGTGTTCTTTGTATTAACACAATTTTAAAATAAATATATATAAATTCATTTATTTAAATAAATCATCATATCATATATACGCTATATACCGAACCTCTTGTATATGGCGTGTATATGATATACGAATAACATAAAGGTTTTTTGACTGAGGGGTACAGGGTATTTTCCTGTCGGGCACATTCGACTACAAAGTTCTTGTTTCGTTTTGTTCGACTTCAATATAGGAATGGAGTTAATAATATAATTTAAAAATCCCAAAATAAAATCCAGTAAATCGCAATTAGATAAATTTGCTTAACTTTTATTGAAAAAATGATTTCCTTTTAGTAAACAGTCACATTTTTAACAACTTACACCGTTTCTAAAAAAACTCAAAATAAAAGCTTATAGAGATAAATATTAAAAAAATAAAAACACATTTTTAAAATTATTCCCACAAGTGAAGATCCTCCAATTGACGACTAACATTGCGAGTATTTTTGCAACCTGATTGAACTGAAATATGGTGTCGAAGCAACTTTTGGACATTGATAATTGCTACACTATTATTAAACGGAAAATCAACCGTTCGAAATATCCCGATACAATTTTCTTCTATTAAATCAGTTGTCACAAGGACGAAGTCGTCAACTGTTCCACAGAATTCTGGAGTTGCCGTTTTAATTTTCAATTGAATGTAGGTAAAAGACAGAAGAAGAGATCTTTGACCCCATCAATTATATATAGTCGACACAGTCATGTCCATCTGTATCGACAACTTCTACTCAACTGTTATTGAACCTGTTTAAATAGTTTTTGGTATTAAATGGAAAAGGTGTAGACCTCGGATTACCTACAACCATATAATTTACCGGTTGAATGTCGCTCGGAAAGGAATCAGTTGTTTTCCCTTATATATAATCTAAAAATTTATTTATAACTATAAATCACAAAACACAATTTCACTTCTATGTACATTCCGATGTCCAGGAATGGTATCAGACTTGCCTGGCCACGCCCAACATGCCGGACGTTGTGGCGCCCAGGAGTTGGCGTACCGTCTGCAATTCATCGCGCAGGGCGAGCACCTGGGCGCGCAGTATGGAGTTCTCCTGTTCCAGGAGCGCGGCTCGAAACGCAATGCGATCCTCGCGTATTTTGCGGGCATCCCTTGATTTTTTGGCTGCCTCGTTGTTGCGCTTGCGTCGCTCATAGTACTTGGCATCCTTCTGGGCATCTGGTATAGGTCGCTTTTCGCCACGTGCCCGCCGATGCAAAAAGCCCGGAAACATGCCAACGCGGTTGAGCTCCATCAGCGGAAAGTCAAGACTCTGCAGCGCATGATTCGGCGGCGCAATATATTCAAAGGCGGGTAACGTAGCACCAGGAATGCCGCCATTTGACTTGGAGGCCAAGAGACTGGGCAATGCCAGTCCAGGCAGCGGCATGCGCAGACTATGCGTTGCTGGTATCGTGAGGGTTGAGTTGCAACTTGGCTCCAGGTCAATGTCCAGTTCGCTGTGCAGGGAGATGGTTTCGGTAACGTCTACTATGGGCGATTTAGCGGGCGAATACATTTTGAGCAGCTCCCACAACTCCGGCGACAAAGAATTTTGAGTTCCGTTCGCGCCGAGTGCCGCGTTGTCTCTGAGCCTGCGGCGCGTATTCCCAGTTTGCCCAACCGTCCACACGACCACCTGCCTACGGTCTGACTGCCTAGCTGCTAGATAATTATAGGTTATTGTCACAAACACACACATACACACAGAGGGCAGCCCCAACGGGGCATGCCCAACCCCAACCCCAGAGCAGTTAGGACTAAATCTAAGCCATAGCGCCACAGGCCGCCTTCCGGTTGATTCAGCCAATCACGCAATGTTGACGGTAATTATTCGTCAAATACATGACACTTTTCCATGTTGAATGACATTTATTTTGCTGCACAGTTATAAGGGTTTCATATAACTGGTTAGTCTGATTAGCCACCCCCTCAAAGCCGCCGCTTGGACAGGAGCCAAAAAAAATGTCCGGAATATCAAAAGTTGTTGACCACATGTCGTTCTGATTTCGTTGGGGGTGTTGCCTGACTCTGGGCAAGAGTCCAGACAGGGTTATATGAGTTGGCCAACTATTATGCAGCATGGCCCAACGTAGGGCTGAAAACTTTTTTCAACAACCAATGAGAATGATCGAACGGACATGGAAATGGGCGGGTTGGCATATACCTGGATATGGGGGCTCAGAAAAGGACCATAAAGGAATTTACCGTTGCGCTTTCGATCGAGCAACATTTTATAGATGAAACATTACGATTAAGAATAATAGCTGTAATTGCCCGCCCGAATAGGGGTTAAAGGGCAGACGAGAGCCGACAAGCACGAGTTGAAGTACATGAATTATTCTACTAGAGGTCTTTAAATATATTAAATTTCAGACAGGGAAGTGATAATAATGTATTGTATGTGTTATATATATATGTTAATTATTTATGGATCTACTGACGTATTATAAAAGCTAGGAAGCTGAATTTCTTACCCTACCTTTCAATTCTAAAAAATTTGTAGAAAACAATTACATCAAACATTTTTGCTTACTATCCTTTGATTATTTTCAAAGATTTTCCAGACAATTAGAATTCGTATTTTTCCGCAATGAAATTTCTTTTTCGGGATAATCCTTTTTGAAAAGTCAACTCACATAGTTGAAAACTGGGCGCAAAATATTAATTGCAACTTTTAGGTTTTCGTGCTGCCGACTTAAAATATTTTTGAAATTTACCTTTGAGCGATAAATGGTGGAAAAATTATGTTAAAATTTTTCGGAAAGCAAAAATAGAATACGATTCATGGCACCATTCTTAAATTGTAAATCTAGATACACCCTACTTTGTATATATGTATGTATGTTCTCGTAGAATAAACACAGATGTAGAATATTTCATTATTTTATTAGCAATAAATTAATACACAGTTTTTCCCATCGAAATTTGAAAAATATTTGGGCTATTAAAGTAATAAGAATCGGACTATAAACAAGAACAGATATCTCATAGCATGGGTCAAGGGTTAGAAGAAACAGTCGCTGGGTATTTTGTAGTCGTTCACTCCCCTCTAGAGTACTCTTACAAAAATTGTTTTTCGTTCGTTGAAAAATAAAAACTTTAAATTGTTTCATCTATAATCAAGTTCCTTTAGTTAAGAAATTAATTCATTATCTCTTCTTTAGGTACTCCCAGGTATATCCTTACATATATTTTGGTCTCTCGCCCAAGTAAAATTGACAAGTCACGTGGGCTGTCAATCAAAAGCTTTTGCAACCTATGAAAGTCGGTTAACATAAAGGTAAAGTTCCTGACGAGGCACACAACATATAACTTACTCGAAACAAGATATTCAGTTAGCATAGGAAGTTGGTTTTATAGTAATTATAGTCCAAAAAAATGGCAAGTCAGCCCTCAATTTAGCTAATCTAACTTATGAAGCCATCAAAGGGTCTGTGCAACTATTCTTTGAGCATGACTGAAACAAATAAACCAATGTAATTGCCATTAGGTTTTGATAACCTTACCCATAGAGCATTTTACCACATGTCAGTCGTGGCGTGGGTCTTCTTCAACCCGTTTAGTTTGAGAAACTGTCACCTGTTCGGGTGAAAGAAATTGCCAGTTGGTCGTCCCCGCCCAAAACCGGAAGTCAGCGACAGTTGACGGTGGCATCCTAACAACATTTCATAATGTATGCGCTAATATTATTATCTGTTGGCAAAAGTTTTACCATAGTTAACCCTTTGACTGTCCTGCTTTTTGGGGGTATCATTTTGTCTTTTACGGTGTTCGAAAGTTAAAGCTAGAGTATGGTAAAAACGATTGCGTGCACAGTCTGACATGTCTGGCATGTATGAATATCAATAACGCAAGAGATACTGAGGATTCGGTGACAAAGCGAGGGAAATTAGTACTATAAAATTCTAGTCATTGTAACTAACTCAGATATTGCCATAACGACCAGGCGGGTCTGAGAATTGTGAAACAAAGGGAAGCAAAGTAGGTTTAAAAACAAAGCAGCTGATGACCTAATCGGACGGTAACGGGAAAGCTTCCTATACAGCCGGAAAGAAAAGCGCTAAATAAAACAACTTTTAAATAAGAAGAAGAAATAAGTCAATACTAAACTAAGTCAGTACTGATTTTTCGAATTGACTCTGCTAACTCTCACCAGAACATTACGAATCTGTAATTTGGAGGAAAGCATGGCCTCAGCACAAAGTATATGGAAATCCCTCACTTATCTAAGTCCCTTGCAAAGGAGATTTAGCTATAATAGGAAAATCGACATTATACTTTGCTGTACATTGTGTTTTGACAATTAATTGTGCACAAATAGAAAATTATCATCTATTAAAAATAACCAAGACTGCTCTAGTTGGGAATGCCCGACTAGGAAATACCCTGAAGCCCGAGTCGAGATACCTTTACACACATTCAAAATTTCTGCGAAAAAGTCTCATACACAGAAGAATATTTTAAGATAAAAGCTAGAGTTTTTAAACTATTCTGGAAAAGAAAATTAGAATATATACATACATGCTACCATAAAAAAGACCGAGCAAAAACTCTGAAAATAATCAAGAATAATCTTCGCTGATTTTGGTTTGTTGGTTGCGAATCACTGAACCAAATTAGTAACAACCATTCCAACTTTATTCTAGAAACTCTCACAGAACTCGCCCTCAATGCTGCTGCTGTGTTACTTGGCTGCCTTTAGACCGATATTAATGAGATTTTCAGGGTTTAAGGATGGCATGAGAATGTGTGTAAATACCAAATCCCCTCTTATAGCTCCAAAAAAATATTTATATTGGATCTGCACACACTTAAAGAGAGCCTACATACTCTTTTAAGCTCCGACATATACTCAAAAAACAGGATACCGGTGTCGAGATTTAACAATTTCATGGAAACGGCGTAAGTTATCGATCATTTGAAACCAACTTCACCAAAGGAGAACTTATATTACAAATTTCAAGTATCTAGGTCTAACAGTATCTGAGATCGAAGCATTACATACATTTGCATTCAACTAATATACCCTTACTGCCTACTTTCAATGGGTTCGGGGTATACAACAATTAAACCCCCAATACCTATACAATGTTTGCGACTTAAGCCCTGAGCCCACAACCAAATACCTTTTACTTGCCCAAATGCCTCATTGCCACTTAACACACCCTAGGGAACGCGACCCGCCAGCTAATGCAATGGGAGGCTTATTTGGGAAAGCTCTATTTATGTATTATTCAAATTACTAGGTAATAAAAAAAGAAAGGAACATGTAATTGTTACAATATTTGTTCGGCTCCGGCTGATAATTGAAGAGCAAACTGAAAGCAAACATCACGGGACAAACTGTTAATGACACCTGTAAGTGGATGACATTAGCACTTTGACCGAGGGCTGTAACCTAGTAGACCTTGCCGATGGTATCATTAGCAGTGCTTTAGTTGTCTCCACAAAATGTATGCTCAAATAGTATCTCAATCTGATATACATTCTAAATCCAGAAAAACAAAATAACTAAATATTTAAGTCGTGCAAACAGTAAACGTAAATTCTTATTTAAAATGTGCGAAGAGACGCCCATAAGCGACTGCGAGCCAACAACTTTGATGATGCATTCAAACTCTTATCACATTCATCTGCCGCTGTACATTATGGATATGGTGCGCATATTTCAGGATCATCCCAAATATGTGAATGGCATTAAGGAGAAACATATTGTCGAGATGCTGGAGAAGGAGTGAGTTTTGCCCAAAGGCACATTCAGGCACACAGAGTTGAGTCCATTCATTTGCAGATCATTTGCCTGCGGCGATTTGGAGGCTCAGGTGAAGACGGCTGTGATGGATTTGTCGGCCAAGGGCTTTATACGCTACATTAATAACGGTTATCGCACATTGGGACCCATTGCCAAGTTGGCCAATGCTCGCAATGTGCGGCACTTTTGCGCCACCTGGCAGCGCATTGCCGAACTGCAGAAGGTCAACTCTGACATCCTGGACGGGGGCAACTCCCTAAACGGTCAGCGCCACAAATGCAACAGGCGTGGCTCCAATTGTTAGCAAAGGCCAAATGCAGCAGGCCAAGTTTTGTTTGTTTGTTATTCAATTTCGTTTATACGTTGTGTGTTCCCCGCAACGCCCGAACTACTCTAGAAATTCAAATAGTTGTGTTCCTGTGTCTCAGTCCATCAAAATTATTGTTCAAACCAAAAAAAAAATAAATAAATAAATAAATGTACCAAAATTGTAAATGTGGGTTTTATTTGTGTTGAGCACATGGAGGGTGGTTCAGGCTCATCATCATTATGTGTGTTGCCTGGTTTGGAACATATGTCAAGGGTCTCCTCTCATCCTTTTGACACTTAACCCTATGTTTAATACTCATGTAATTATCGTGTAGGGTGGTCTCAGCAGGTGTGTGTACCGTAGTATATATGATTTTGTGCTTTACAGAATACTAACGTTTCAACCTAATTTCATATGTCATCCCACGTTAAATATTACAATAAAAGCCCGGCATTTATTAGTTAAACTATGATGCTTGCATAAGAGCCAAATCTTATCAATATCGCTCTACTATATTATATAGCACTATAGGAAGAATAGGTCGAAATATTAGTTGGCCAAATATTCTGTTTTCCACGATATTTTCATCAAACTCAGCATTAACGAGCTTCACCATGCTATGGAAAACCTTCAGGCAAAAGTAAGCAAAGGTAATATCGAAAATATCCCGAACTTCTCATTTTTCTTTTTATCGGTGGCAAAATATGATGAATAAATTTTGAATTTGAATTTTGATAAAATTAATATATGCTCCACAAGAAATTCATTTCAAAATATATGCATATTGAAGAATCACAAATCAATTTAAACATATGCAAGAAGATATATCCATGCTGTCAAAGCTGGAATCATTCAATTTAATTGGTAAGTTACTTGAGAAAATATTTAAAAATATAAATTTTGAAAAGTTCTTCCAAGTATCCATCATACATAAAATACCCAGTTATGCAGTTGTTCCACACAACACGGCATATCCCTGATAAGTCCGAGTTAAGTTGAAATACACTAACGCTCTACCCTTTGGTTTTGGTCGCTGCTAAAACATTTAAATTGTCAACACCAGGACAAAGCGAGCGAGTCGTCATTTTGTTCTTCCCCATGTGACCCGATAAGTTGGCCGTACACGCATGTGATCTCCGCCAGGTGTTATTTATTGCCTTTCTAATCGTTGCGGCATAATCTATTAGCACCCACGGCGACGACGACCTGACCGAACTCGAGCCTGGATACCAACCAGGCCAAAACTTTACTGCTGTTGCTTTTGCACATTATGGTAAATTAGTATTATTATTTTATTGTTTTAGTTTTCAAGCTTTGCGACAACAGTTCAGCTCGAAGACCATGATTTTTTGTCGTTATGCTTTAATGACTGTTAATGAGGCGCCTTTTACCATTAATCAAAAGTTTGACATATAGGTCTATGCATTTATCAAGACTTATCTAACCAACTGATAGATACTGCATGAATATAGTCCAGTTCTGAAAGTCTTTTCACAGCAGTGTCTTTTGCTATATAAGTAAATAATACGTTGTTGCTTTCATTTTTTCGGGAAATTCATTTTTAAATAACACAGGTGTAAGTCCGATCAAATGTGTATAAACCCATATTCAATACAGAAAACCGTTAACCTTATTAGCATTGAAATGCTAGTCTTAGGCTTATGAAGCACATCTATCTATACTATATATACATATATCATATATATCTCTATATATAAAACAAACCCTGACTGACTGACTGACTGACTGACTGACTGACTGACTGATTGGTGATCAACGCACAGCCCAAACCGTAAGAGCTAGGAAATTTTCACTGTAGCTACCTTATGTGATGTAGGTGCACGTTAAGACGGGGTTTCGGGAAATTCCACTTGCAAGTGTGGAAAAATCGCGAAAAACGTTTGTATGTAACTTTTTTGTTTACCATCCGATCGGCCCCAAACTTATTTTCAAAGATCTTTGTTCAAATTCATTTGAGGGGTGTTTCGCACTTTTCGGAAAACCCATTCCTCATTGGTGGAAATGGAGGTCAAAGATTTGGTGGGTGACCTTTCGCGCTCAAATTCATTTCCAGTGATCTATAAGAAAAATCATTTGAGACGTGTTTCACACTTTTCGCAAAATTCAAACTTCTTCGTTGGGAATGCGATTTAAAGATTTTTTGTGCGAAGTTTTAAGTTGTGTCCGATTTGCTTCAAACTTATTTTCAAAGCTCTCAATAAGAACTTAATGAATACGTATTTCGACGATTTGGAAAATTCCACCCGCAACAGTGGTAAATTGGCGGAAAAAGGTTGTATGAAAGTTTTTTGTTTACCATCCGATCGGCCCCAAATTCATATTTAAAGATCTATATTCAAATTCATTTGAGGGGTGTTTCACACTTTTTGAAAAATCCATCCCTCCTTGGTGCAAATGGGGTCGAAGATTTGGTGGATGACGTTTTGTGTTCAAATTTATTTACAAAGATCTATAAGAAAAATCATTTGAGACGTGTTTCACATTTTTCGCAAAATCTAAACTCCTTCGGTGGAAAATGCATTTTTAAGATTTTTTTGGTGAATTTTAAGTTTTTCGATTTGCATAAAAGTTGTTTGATTCCCGTCCGATCAGTTTTAAAATCATTTTCAAAGCTTTTTTGATTTTATAAGGCCGGGTTATACCCGCTAGTACTATATATACATATATATACATACATATATTTTAGATTTTGTTTGTTTTATCGCCAACGTCTGGGTCAATTTGTTCTGCTTTCAAATTTGTTTATATAAAATATGTATGCTTTAAGATTTTACATTTGTTACTATCTGGACGTAGTAACTGGCATACCCCCAATCCCACTATCCATGGCGGTTTCTATGAAGCTTAATCACTAGCTTGGGCTCGTCAGTTTCGATCTAAGAAGTTGATCACAATATGAAGACTTATAATATGGACTCTTTAGGATGTCTATCCTCCAAGATCTCAACCACTAGATGGTTGTCACTGTTCCCCACAGCACGCACCCTCACATCCTTATGGGTAAACTGATGCACGCTACCAAATTCCCACAAAGCATCTGATAACTTCGGACAGCAGCACCTTTACTTCAACGGGCAGTGAAAAGATACCACCATAGACAGTAGATTTCTTGAAATTAAAGATGTGTGCAAAATATATCAATGCATAAACCAATTATATATATATATTCATAAACTTATGCTTTTCATAATTACATAGGCATTAATTGCAAAAAAAAAAAAGGTTCCTCCATAGCGTATTTGTTGTATTCTACTTTTTTTTCGGGTAAAACAAATAGCCCATTGTCAAAACAAATGCGGCTAAGCAAATAAAAACTACCCAGCTGATGCGACTTGTCAAAAGTTTTCGACATCGGCGAGCTGATCTGCCGCTTTCCTCATCCGGCATGCCGCTGCTGCATTCGAATTACTCATCAGATACAGAATTTTACAAGCTATAATATTTACTACTAATGTGTAAAGAAAATGCTACTATAGTTAGTGTTTGTTTAGGACTGTTATATACTATTGTCGCTGTGCTGCCAATTATCGGTGGTGGGCTCCACGTAGCCACGTTTGATCATCTGCTTGGGCACATCAGCATAACGATCCATGAACTTGATCACATATCCATTATCGGGCATATGGCTAATCAGCATAACATCGAACTCGGAATTGAGAATTTTACTTTTAAGGAACTCTACGCACTCGGCGTTTTGTTGTTGCGAAGCCAAGGAACTGCGCTTAACGCCCTCAATGAAGCAATTGTTGGCCCGATACGGTTTTAGGCTGATGGCATCGCTGCACGGTGCCAGCGACTTTATTGTGACAAACTCCGTGTTGCCATAGTCCACATAAAAGATCTTAAATGCCCCGTCGATCTCCTCAATGATCTGCGCACGATAGTAACAGTCATCGGTGTAAAGCGCCATCACCATGTCCAGCACATGCGGAGACTGTTTAAATTTACACTGCGACTCGGGAACTTCTTTCTTGCTCCAAACCAGCGGCGGCACGTCATCTACAAACTGCACATACACCTGGGTTGGACTCTTGATAAACGTGACCAGCACGCGCACCACGCTACCCAAATCTCTGTGCGCCTGAGATACATATATGCTCTCAGGCAATGCTTCAACCAGCTCGGTGTCCTTGGTAGCGCCATGTGGCGCAAAAGGCTGATGCAACAGGCGGCAATTAGTACCTGAAAAAAAATAACACAAAATTCAAATGATCGACAGGTCTGCATATAAAAGACCTACAAACTATTCTTTAGAAATTCTGCACCCATTTCAAATGAATTTGCAATTCTGTACATAAACACTATCTTATATTTCGCTTCAGGTCGATCGTATTAAAAGTGACAATCAAAAGTTTTCCCATTTTCGGCTTGAAACCGATTAAACTATTGCCTTACAACTTTTGACCCATATGTTTTATCCAAGAGTTTATAACTATTCAGGGCTTACCTTTAAAGCAGCCTTTGATCTTTGGATCGTAATGGCGGCAAATACGTTGATCATCAGTTGGTTTAAAGCCCAGCACAGCTTTGAGCGCATCACTGGTGCCGCACTCAATGTTCTCTAGCATTTCCAAATCAGCTGGACACAATTTTAGAGTTGGTTCTGCTAATTCTTGTTCAGTTTTTGCCGAATGCGTTTCCTTTACGACGTTGGCCTCTTTGGGTTTCGCTTGCTCCTCTAAATCTAAATCCAAATTGATTTTTTGAATATTTTCAAGGCTGGGAAAATGGTTTGATGACTGCGTCTCTTCTTCAGGATGTCCGTCCTCCATGAGCTCAACCACTAGATCGTTGCTACTGTTCTCCAAAACACGCACCCTCACAATTTTATAGGTAAACTGACGCATGCTACCCACTTCCCGATTGCGAACAAAGCATCTGACAGCCTCGGCCGGCAGCACCTTCACTTCATTGGGTAGCGAAAAGATTACCTCTTCGTCATCCAAGTGAATATGTTCGCCATAGTCCAGTAAATAGGCATCATAGCCGCCACCCTCTGTATATGCATTGATCACCACACGTGGTATTATCTGCTCCTGAGCATCATAGACAGCAAATATTTCTCCAAAATCGGGCAGCTGGTTTAGTTCCTGTATTGGTATTTGGCACGCCAGCAACTTTTTTAACGGCGTTGATTCCTGACCCCACTTAGCCACGAAAATACAATTTTCCGCAATATTGAGATGCATCATTGTAACCTGCACAATGCTGTCTTTGGCAAAGCTACTTATGTTTTTCGCCAGCTGATCGTACGTTTCATTGCTTGTCATTTGCCTGCCACCAATTGGTGGCAGCAGCTTTGACTGGCGTGGAGGAATGGGTAGTTTAGGTGGAGCAGTGGGTGCAGCTGGGATTGAGAGGCTTTCCAGCTTAGCATTTTCCTGTACTGTGGCAAGCCGCACAGATGAAGCTGTGCTACTTAAGGGTTCGCGAGCTGTGGGCGTTTCATACGTACATTGATTTGTTTTATTATTAAAACGGTTTGGCGTTACAAGCTGTAATGCATCACCTTTGAGCTGTTCTGACTGTTTAGCGCCTACTGTATGTACGTCCAGCTCGCCCACCTCAATGCCATCCAGATTTGTGTGGTTCACTTTATAATTGTTGTGCTCCAAGGATTTTCGTCGTAGATTATTGAGAATTTCTTTGCCATCCACATTCTTAAAAATGCCAAATGCTCCGTTAAGCTTGATGCGTAAATTCAATTTGATTATATATTCGTTGACCTCGTTCACGCTACCTAGGAGAGCATCGTGAACAGAAATAATGCGACCGTCTGCGCGCCCAACATGCGACCAGCTTTCTAGAAGCGACTGACGTACAGCATCTACTTCAACTTGATAGGCACTTAAATTTGTTCGTAATTTGTTAACATTGCGTTCAAACAGCGACAAAATCGCCGAAAGATCGTCGATTTCCATTTTGTTTTGATTTTACGATTTGTATGAATAAGAACGGAAACGTCAATTTCAATAACTTTAAGAGCTAGCGGCAAAGCATCAAGGGAAACAATTTCGAGCTGGCAATACTCTCACTCGTTTAACAGCACTAAAGAGTCATAAAATTAATTGCAGAGCAGTAAACATTAACAGCTGTAAGCAACTTAACAAATATTTAACACCATTCAGTGCATTGAATACTGAATGGACGATTTAAAAACTGTTGTGTCTTGAACACGGCGTGTCTATTCTAAGCGCGTCAAAACAGATTATAACTTAAAATGTTTTAAGATAAAATGCATTCAAATATAAAACATATTATAGAATTTTTGATTTGGACACACTTAACATTTGTGTTTGTCAAAAAGACCGGAAGGCAAAACTTAAGATACATGTGTTCTTTGTAATCCCTTATATAAATGTATATTCTGGTTAAAATATGTAAATAGATGGATTACTTATGTATCTGAAAATTTATACATTTCTCTTACGCATCATATACCTCAGATTTAATTTATTATAAGAAAAGAGCCAAGAAATTCAAAGAAGATCTTAACTCGTTGATTTCCGTAAGGAAGATGAAAAGACCGTTGCAAGTTGTATCAGCATATTAGCCTTTTTAAATATTCGATACATTGCCAACATATTCTCAACACTACACTATACCGACACTTTACCAACACTGGTTTATATGCCGCATATAAAAACGCGCTTGCTTGCTTTTGACAGTTGTTTTGTTAAGATTACAGTTTTAAGAATTTAATATGAGTGAGGATACCGTGCCACAATTCGTAAGTTTTTGTTACAAGTATATGTTAAACTCTAATCAATAATTTTAATTTCCAGGAACTTGGCGATGCACTCGCCATGCGCTGCGGCAACACACTTACCGCAAGATTTGTGCCAGGGGGCTCCAAAATAGCACTGAGCGCTTACCGGCCGGTTAAATGGAATACGCGTGACGTACCAAGCGAAACGGCAGGCGAGGAAGCGGTGCTGATTTATATGGCTCAGGAGACGACGCTTTACACGGAGCCGCTGCTTCGCAGTTTGCTGGCTGAGACAAATGCCACATTTGCAACGCTACAAGCACTTGGCCAGGGGTCAAAGGGGGCCCCAAAAAAAACAATAGAATACATAAAAATTTCTCGAACGTATCGGAGCGTAATTCGTTGTTGCTTAGAGAAGCTCGAGCAAGCGAAGAAATTGCCGGAAGTTCAAGAGAATGAGTCTAGGGAACAACGCTATACGGACGCCATCATGTCCTTTTATGCAATCGAGTGTCTGTGGCATCTGTTCGAGATACTCTACATGCAGCAGCAGCACAGCCAACTGATTGTCCCCCAACTGTTGGAGTGGACGCGCTTTCATTATCCCAATACAGAAGATCATGCCACTGATTTGTTGCTCATGGCCGAGGAGGCCAGCGAGTGCGATAGCTATTGGGATACGTTGAAGACGCTTATAATGCTCGGCCAACTAGATGTAACGCGTGCCATACTCTCGCAGAATCGCAAATCTAACCAGCCCGCCTTCCAAACAGCTGAGCAGGTGCTTAAAACGATGCCGGTTTATACAGATGGCTATGCATTGCAAAAGTTTTGCTCCCAGTGGGAGTACTGGCATGTTGATTTGGAGCGAAAATTGAGTGCACATGTATTTGCTGCCGAGCCGCAGCTAGAGCTGATAATGCACCTGGTTTCGGGCAGTAACGAGCATTGGGATGCGGCACTGCTCAAGTCGCAGGACTGGTATGAGTTTTTACCCGGCTATCTGCTCTACACGAGGCCCGCCTGCAAGCCCTTTGAGCTACGCATAGCTGCCAGTAATTGGCTGAACCGCTGGCTAGGGCTACGACCCGACTGGGTGATGACACAAATGAGTCGTATGGTGATGCAGCTGATGGAGCACGATGTCAAGCTCTTCATCTACGATACACAAAAGCTCAACGACAGCCATTTGTTTGCTACACATCTTATCGATTTGATCTACCACACGGGTCAGCTCAAGGCGTATTTCGACCAACAGAACGTGTAAGTACCATGGCACTACAACATAATGTATCCTTTTAATGTCTGACCCTATAGCGACCTCTCGGCGCTGCGACACTCCATGATCTTTGAGTATGGCAGCTTTTTAATGACCTCGCACAATCTCTGGCAGCTGGGCATTGATTATTTAGATTGTTGCAAACAAGAGGGCATTGCTGCCATTGAGCTGCTGCTGCCACGCATTCCACTAAAGAGCGAGCGTCAAGCCTTCAAGATTATAGCAATGGCCAAGGAACGCGGCCTGATCAACGTCGAGCAGGATATCTGTAAGGTGCTATCGAAGCGCGCGTATTCCGATCAGCGCTATGGCAGCGCACTGGAATGGGCCGTACGCTCAAAGGATGTGTTGTTAGTTACAGCCGTAGCCGACTTTATACTGAAGGTAACTTTGATCTCATTTGTTTTTTGTTTGTGCTCTTAATACATTACACGCACTATAATCCGCAGCACTATTCTAGTTCGGGTGTTATGCTTTGTCCGGATGTTATAACGAGTATTGGGGCACGCATGTTTGTCTCTCCCCGTTTAGTATTTCTGTCCAAGTATTTTGAGTTCTATGAATTTTACCGCCAACGTGACTTTCTTTCCGGTGCCGAGCTGCTCATCAACCTGCTCGCTTCGAAAATCACGCCCGATTAGTAAGTAATTTTCATTAAATTTGTAACGCTTTGAATAATACGTAATTTAATAACAGTTT
This sequence comes from Drosophila montana, assembly GCF_035044405.1. Classification (NCBI taxonomy): domain Eukaryota; kingdom Metazoa; phylum Arthropoda; class Insecta; order Diptera; family Drosophilidae; genus Drosophila; species Drosophila montana. The sequence goes on along the minus strand of NW_026998570.1, from coordinate 19,496 downwards.
TTGGCCATCGCTGCTCATTGATGCCTTGCCGCTGCTGGAGTCTGAAGATCCAAAGATATTCTGCAAGGAAACTATTGCTATATTACAGCATCTCGAAATGGAGCTAGTGCCGTTAATAGAGCGCAACAAACTAAACACTGCCAAGTTTAATAATGTAAGCAAGCTTTTACATTCATTATTAAAAGTTTTCCATTTGCACTTACCACTTTTTCGCATCAAACAGCAAACATCGAAGACCGTGTTCCAGGACTACCGTGTGGAGAATGTTGAGGAGATACTGGATCTAATGCGTTTGGCATGCGCCCGAAACCTGTCCAGAGCTATGATTATTGAGAATACAGCACCCGCAACGTGATTTTTAAGCATACTTCTTTTGTAGTTTAATTTATTTTATATTTTCGCTTTTAAATACATCGTAATCGTAATTTGTTGTAAACGTTTATTGCATTACTAATTTCTTGTTATTCATACGATTTGTTAATTTGTGCCTCTTTTTGTCTGCTATTATTTACTGTAAGTACCAACAACGCTAATTGTCTGACCAGGACAGCCTCTTTTGGCCAAAAGAGACTGGCCACAACGCATGTCAAACTGTATAAATTTGAAATTGAATTGGATACTTAATATTGTATTCCTGATTAGAATTTAACGTTCTAATCTATAAGATTAGGTTCTTTTATTTTCATAAGGCAAATTAAAATGCTTAAGCCGAACTTAAAACGAAATTAAAAACCTAAAACGTTCTATAGGTAATTACATAAAGTTGTGTTTATAGCTGCACAGTATTTGGGATTATGCACCTAAGAACTAACAAACAACGCACAGAGCACAATGGAGTAGTCCGTATACTATATAAGGGTATATAATTACTATATGTTCATTTATTTTCTTTTTTAATGATAATGAGAATCGTACGGCCTTGTACAAATGTTCTTTACTAACGACTACACACGGAATTACATACACAAATCCAGCGATGGAAAGGAGGAAACAATGAAAACACTTTTAAGTGACTCTTGAAAACAATTTAAAAGAAAAACTAAAGCACTTTGTTATTTTCTTATGCTTACATTCTTTGCATGGCTTTGCAAAGCTAATAGTAAAACGGAAAATAATAACAGAATTAATCAAAGCACAGGACCTACTTTCAAAGATAAAATCCTTAACTTTTTCATACAAATATGTATATGAGTAAATTGGGGAAAAACGTATTTGACTGTCTGAGTTTGGCGTGGTCAAAGAATCTTATACTTTTTACTTACACTCCAGAAGGAGTGTACCCTCTTAAGTAGTATTACGGCCAATTGTTGTGTGGAGCTATATTCGGTTTTGAGTATTTTCGCTTTTTCTATATGCTATATGGTATAATGCGCGTATATATGTATGTCGAAAGATGTCTAGGAAGGTGTCTAATTATGTTTCGCCGTAGTCGCCGATACCACTGCTGCTGCGCTCGTCGAAGAGGCAGTTGTTGTGGTTGCGGTAGCCGCCACAGCAGCCGTTGCTGCTGCCGCAGCTGCGGCAATGGCTGTGGCAGCAGCATTGCCGCTCGTTATGGAGCCCAAGCGCGACAGCGAAGGCTCGCGCTTGGGCGGTACAATTGGCTTAGTTGGTATGGGTGGTGGTGCGCCGCGTGCCCCTGCCGGCGGCACGGTAACAGGTGGCACTGCAATGGGCACAGGATGTGGATGCGGTGGTATTGCGGTCTGATCCAGCGCTGCAGCAGCAGCCAGTGCTGCGTACTTGCCGCCCGGAGCACGTTGTATGGTCGCCGTTGGCTGCATTTTAGCCGGCGAAGGTGATGGTGGAGCAGTTACCACAACTGCACTGGAAGCAGCGGCTCCAACGTCCGTTGTAGCGACTGTGCTGCTGTTGTGATTCACGGCAGCCAGGGTAGATGGGGCCGTGGGTGCGGTGGCGGTCCCCGTTGGCACCGTGGCAATGCCAACAGCGGCGCTGCGTATATTTTGGCCTGGCACAATGGAGCGTGCTATGCCCGTTTGTGGGCCCGAAACCGGCATGCTGGTCACCGTCGCGGTTGGTTGGACTATTTTCGCAATGTTTACCATAGGCGTGGCACATGCGTCGTCTGTAAAATGTATTAAATTTACGATTAGCAATGGGAAGCTAAATACAAATATATATAGCAAATATAAAAATTAAAGTAATCTTCGTTACTACAAAGCTTCGACATAGACATATGTATATATACCTTTGCAGATATATTTCTTTTTTTAATCAAACTCAAACTTTTTCAAAATAAATCTAAATCTTTAGCATGAGCAATATTCTATTATATTATTTCATTTTTCCTTATACCCAAAGCAGTGATTAAAAGCTTTATCCATCTATAGTACAAGTAAATTTAACTAGAAGCATGTCTCTATCTGACATGTTTATACCTTTAAGAAATATGGAAATCATTTTCTATAAACAGGGCCAAAGCATCAAGTCATGTTTGAATTATATTCTAAGCTCTGTAAAGCATATAAGGTGCTTTTGGCTTAGCCTTATCAGTAAGTGTAAGATAAACTATGAAGAAATTATAGCGTGTTGTAAGCATGTGCAAACTCTGAGGTCACCTGTAACGGTCATAATTACAATAATAGTAAAATACAATCTTAGCTATACATTATAAATATAATATAAATCCCACTACCATTAATGTTCTGAAATGCAGAATAGGTTTAGTATGGCCAAACAATACAAGTATTCGATTTATCCCCAAAAGGTGCTAAGGTCTCTTTCAACCGCCTACCGCGAAAATCTTGTATACTAACTTAGCATTGACTGGCGTGTTTACAGTGGGAGCGTTGTGTGTGTTTGGGTGTGAGGTGATGCATTTGCGAAAATTGTATGGTGCAGTCATCACAAGTACGAAACAAGGAATGAGAAAACAAATCACCTTGCAAATGGCGTAAGATATTTTCTAACAAAATATTTCATCTTTGAGAGGGACACGAAATAAATATAAATATATATAGAAAACAGAAGAAGTTAAATCATAATTACAACAGGAAAATAAAGGCCCAGGCCTGAGCAACACCTACCGCTAAACTGACGCGACTTGCTGGCAGCAGCCACCGTTGAGCCACTGGCAGACAGTTGTTGCTGCTGTTGATTTTGCTTCTTTAATGCCTCGTGCTCGCTACGCAACGTGTTAAGCTCCTGCTCCAGCTCCTTTACACTGCATTTATATTTATATGTGTACATGTATTTATTAAGTAATAGAATAGGAAATTATCTTTATGGAACACATACCGCAGCTCTTCCTTGGCCAATTTGGATAACAGCGTTTTGCGCTCCAGTTCCATTGATTGTGTTTGCTTTTCCAGCTCCTCCTCCATACGCAGCGATTTTTTGCTCTCCTCCTCAAGGCCCTCGGCAATGGTATCGGAGCGCTGCTTCTCTTCGGCAAGAATTTGAGCCAGATCCTCTGAACGTTTGCCTGAAAAGTACCGATTTTAGATTAAATCATATATACTTGGGGTTTAAGGGAATCCCTCACCCTCCTCAATGTATTTCATTAGGATCTTCTTTCGTTCCGCGATAAGTAACAAAACAATTTGCTTTTGCCTGTTGCGCTCGTACTCGAGCGTCTCCTGCAGTTTCTTGAGATCCTTCTCCATGTTTGCCACCTGCGCCTGCTCTGCCTCTAACTGCTGGCGCAACTTGGTACGCTCCATTTCCAAGCCATAGGTTATATCATCACCCTGAGCGGTATCATTCTCATGCTTGCGCCTCTCCTCCTCTAGCTGCTGCAACATGCGCTGGTTATTCTCCAGCGACTCGGTCAATATATTAACCATGCGCACATGTGTGCCACGCTGCTTGCTGACCATCTGATACTGCTGCTCCATTTGCTGCTCAATGATCTGGCGCACCTCCATTTCCGCTTGAGCGGCCTGCGTGGAGGACTCGCGAGATATCAGATTCCCATTCAATGCGATCTTATCCCGAAACAGCGAAGCATACGGATCGTTTGGCTGCACACGCTTTGTGCGCAGCTGTGTGATCAGCTGCTTTACCCGCTCGTTGCGCAGCGCAGCGATGCACACATCGCGTGCCTGCAGCTCACCCTCCAAATAGTACAGCATCTTCACCAGCTCGCTATGTGGCAGCTCAGTGCGTCCATTGCCAAGCTGCTGCTGCTGTTGTTGTAGTTGTAACTTATGTCCTGCGCCCGGCTTCATGGTTTGGAATTCATGTGTGGCATTGATGTCGCTGCTGCTGCAGGCGGCTATAGTTGTTGGTGCCACACTGTTGATTTCCAGCTCCTTCTCGGTTGTAATAGTGCTGGAGTTCTGCTCCATTATCCTGGCTTTCTTTACAGCATACAAAAATTGTTGTTCGAGGCTGCGTCGCAGTTTGTAAATTACAATCTCTACTTATAATTGCACTTTTCGCCGTTGTGCTGCGCTAAATAAATGGCATTTTAATGGCTATAATTTGCGTTAATTTACTAAATTCTGCGCCATAAAAATTCTTTGTTGCCGTGAAAAAGTGGATACTTTTTGTTAGAGATGTGACATAGAAAAAATCGTTTCACGGTGTGATAATAAGCGGCTTGCGCAAAATATATCGGGTATCAGGCCATCACAAAATCGCCTAAGTAACTCCACACTTGACGATAAACATTACTCGTCGAGTGTTTAACGAAACTATAAATTTGTTGCTTTAATTAATTTTGTTTTCTTTTTTTTCACAATGCAGTTAAAATATATCAGCTATTTTCTAAATACAAATGGCTTAGCTGTATTATAGGCTAGAGAATAACGAATGTGTTTTCCCACCAAACGGTCTGCCTGTGGTATCAAGGCCGGCTTGCGTACATAAATGCCAGTTGCCTGCGGAGTCCAAACACGCCAGGTGCACTCAGAGTTCTCTGGCAGCAGCAGGCCCAGCCAGCCTGCGGAACTAAGGGTTATATCACAATTAAGTTGCTTTTCGGCTTGTCTATTAATCATCGCGCCGCTTTGGACCACGATATCCTGTTCCATGCACTGCAATCCAGGCCAGCGTTGCAGACGCGTTTCATCTTCACCAGCCATGGGAACACCCAACAATGGCGTGCCTAAATAGCGTCCATAAACCATCTCAGCCTGCTGCGTATCTGTTATTAGTATCGGCAGCGTTTCTGCCGCAAAGACAAACAATTTTAGGTAGTATTGGTTACATTCCAGCAAATCAACGCGTGCCAAGCCACCCAATAGGAGGGACATAGTGGGTGCCAAGCGAAAGGCTCGGGGTCTCAACATCTTTGTGGGTTGTAGACGCAGCAACTCTTGCGTCGTAAGCAATGGCGTCAGTTGATCCGGCTGCATAACACCAGGCGTATCATAAACCCAACGGGCCTCGCGATACTCCGCCTTCCGTTCGTTGAGCGTCGTTATGGGCTGCGTACCTGTTGACATGGCAAATGCATCCTCCACATCTACACGATGTTCAAAAGTGCGTCCTACGTTTCCAATTAGCTGAGCCGCTGCCAAAGTACCCGTTTCCTTAGCCTGGTCGCGTCGCAGCTTCTCCAAGGCAGCGCGCTGCGCACGTTCCGAAAAAAGACGCTTAAAGCGGTGATAGACGCGAATCTCGGAGGGTCGCAATATGGGAAACTTAAGCATTTGCAGTGTGGTGCCTGGCCAAGCACAAGTCGTTGCCTTGCGAACTAGCTCACTGGCCTCTGGCCTGCAATAATCCGAATTTAACAATATATTGAAAAGCGAGCTCTTGCCCACATTGGTACAGCCCAGCAAATACACATCGCCTTTATATTGCCAAATCTTGTGCAGCTGCGTTATGAGCTCCTCAATGCCGTAGCCAGTCTTGGCCGATATAAGACTGATATTCTTAATGTTAAGTGCATTAAAGCCACCGTATTTTATGAACTGCTGCTTGAGACAGCTTTTCACATGTGTCAAATAGCTGTTCGAATCACGCGGCAGCAAATCTACCTTATTTCCCACCAGAAACACTGGTCGCTTGCTGCCAAGAACTTGTTGCATGCCCGGCCAAATTGAGCTGGGCAAATCCAGCAGATCGACAATAATAATAGCCAAGGCATACTTGTCCTGTATGCGCGAAATGGTTTCCACATACGCCGAGGGCGGCACTTCCACGTCTAACGCAATATTATAGTGCTCAAGGAAATGGCAGCGCTGGCAGGTAATGGTCTGTAGCTCGGATATCGTGCGACCCTTTATATATTAATTTAATTAGTACTTAACAAAATATACAATATTTAAGCATATTTATACCTTAAATATTTCGCTGGGTATGTAGCCAGGCATGGAGCTACTAACACAGTGCAAATGTGCTCCACAGCCATTGCAAGGCACAGTTGATGGCTGCACTGTTGCATCGGGCGTTCCATGTTGGGCATCAATGTTGCCCGCTTCATCGCTTGCACCCTTATAGAACTCATAGTCCTCCATCCAATTGTGTGGATATGATGAAACGTATTTTTCTGTCAGTTCACTCTCCATGTCACGCAACGCATCCAATGGCGGAAAAGCCGTTTGATTTATTTGATGAAATTTATTCAGCTGCCCCAAGTTGTACTCGAGGAACGAGCTGTAGTGCACGTGCTCATAGTTACCATAGCGTTGGCGGGCCGCTTGCCAAGCCTTTTGGCGAAAGCTCTGCTTTTCATTAACTGTTGTGTTTTGTAGTCTTTTACAAGAGCAGTTAATATTTTCATTCAATTTCTTTAAGAAACGCGATGTTCTCAACATCTTAGGGCCTAAATATACGAACTCAGTCTCATCGCTACAAAACTGTTGACTGTCAGTGCTATGTAACAACATAATGTGTTAGCAGTGTTGTAAAACGCAGCAGAAAAAGCAAAAAACACTCGTCGGAAAAGAGAAAAAAGAAAGCAGCAAAGCAAGCATTAGCGAAAGCAGAGCGTGTACAGAAGGTGAGTGAGTGCGTGCTAAAAAAGCGTGTATGTATTAAATTGAAACAAAAAAGGCAAGAAAAACGTGGACATAGCGCATACAAAATGCATTTGCAATGATCATTATTCAATTGCACACAATACGCATTGGTAAAAGTACAGAGTGCAAGGCAAATAGTGATTAGGAAAGTGTAGAAAAAAGACAAGTGTATGTGTGTGTGCGTGTGCAACTGTGTGCCTGATGTATAGTGCGTTCGTGTGCGCGTGTATGTGTCAATGTGTGTGAATCAAAGTAAAACGAAGCGCGACCTAATTTTAAACTATATATTACAATAATATTTGCATAAACAAGTACAGATATAACAATACAGAAGCACCAGAAACGTGCAAATGGCAAATTACCAATGCAATGAAAACCCGAGCATTTGTTGTTGTGGCATGCCACGAAGAGTTGCCGCTGTTGCCGTCGCCGTTGCCGCCGCCATTATCTAGGCAGCAGCGACTCTCGCACATTTCTTCTTCAGTGAATTTTGAGTAGTTCGTTCCTTCGCCTCATCCTATTTTGTTGTTGTGAGCGCCATGTTGAGTAATACACGACACAACAACAACCTTTGCGAGAGCGGCTCATCAATTTCGTGAGTGTTGCAACTTTCGTTCGAACTCGTTTCAAATTGTTGTGGCTGCCGTCACTTTTTTCTTCTCTGTTGTCTTTGCTCAACTTAAAAACTGGTATTTTCTTTATGAAGAAATAAACATATGTATGCAATTGTGGGTGTTTTCTGCTTATTGGTGTGCAATCAAAAAAAGAGGGAAAAATCAATACTCGGCCAATAGTTATACAAATTAGACAGTTTCAACATCACTCAACAACTTTTCTTATTGCCGCGCTGCCTAACTGCTTCTAAACTAGTGCAAGTGAGATAGTCGCATTTTATAAATACACGCACACAAATGTAACTGAAATTTCCAGCAAATGTCTGCCCTCGTCGTCTTCGTTGTTGTTGTTGTTTTGGTTGCTGTTGTAATGTAATTGCGAAATCATAACGGCAGTTGAAAGTTGAGAGCGCTTAGCCAAGTGTGTGCATGTGTGTGTGCTGAGTGTATATGAATTGACATGTATGTGTGAGCCGCTGCTGTAAACCTAATGCTTACACGAAGTTTCTACTCGCTACACTGTTAGGGTCTCAGGCCGCCCACACAGAGCCGGCGCAAGTGTAGCGCATATGGCAGCGTCGACAAGCTGGTCCCAGCAGCTATCGCAACCGCAACACATGTTGTCTGCACACTGGGGCACTGACGGTGGCTCCACTTATTTAAATAAACGACCTTATTTCTTTTTTATAGAATTTAAATTCTAAACACGTTCATTGTGGTAGTCATTGAATTATTATTGCCCTGTCCATATACAATTAAAAGTTTCTGCTAATTTCCATGTGCATAAATGTATCTACACATATAATTCTCTTATACGTATGGACATGTGAATCCATAAGCCCACTGTGCGGGAGCAACTGAAAATTCAAATAAGCAACGCAAATGACTAAAATGCAGAAATTGCCTTGAAAAGTGAAAGGCATTCAATGTGAGCGCTCGAGCGAGCGAGTCTTTGATATTTTGTTTAACCTTTGTCGCTCTCTTGTTGTTATTCTTTTTTTTTTCTTTGTTACTGCGGGCCAGCTTTGCACATTTGACATTTTCCAACACACACAGTACATTCCGTGCCCGCTGCAGCACATTGCGTCTGCGCAAAACACTTTTTGCTATTGTATAGAATGTTTTTGACTGTGAGTCGTCGTTGTTGTCTTCGTCGGTTGTGCAACGCTTAAGACTTCGCCAGCGATAGCGACAGCGTCAGCGCGGCTGCCTGCTCTTTCGCAATTTGCAAGTTTGGCTCGGCTCTCACGACGGTTACACTCGATGCGAGTTGTGTGCTTTTTCGCACAAAAATTTCGCCAAGTTTGTGCTTATTTAGTTTTGGCGTGCCAAAGTCAGACTTTTGTTTTGTTTTTATTATCTTTTACTTGTTTATCATTGCAATAACATTGTATTTCTTTTGCAGAACTCAAGGGAAATAGTTTAAAAACACTGAACTGAAGTAAAGAGCTATTCTATTGGAGTCTTTTTGGCCGCGCGTCTAAATTTTCAATTCTCCTGCCTGTAACAGAACTGTGAGCGCGCGTTTTCCTTTAACGCTCTCCCAGCTATAAAAACAAAAGCTTCTACATGATGTCGTCGGACCAACAGTTTTTTCTAAAATGGAACGATTTTCAAACGAATATGGTGACCTCGTTCCGTCACTTGCGCGATGAGAAGAGCTTCACAGATGTAAGTATCGCTTATGTTTCAAATTCTTCAGATTGTTTTGACGGGCACAACACATAGTATATTAAACTTTCAATATATAAGCAAACCGAACACTCGTGACCTCAACATTATTGACTTGAAACTTAATTAGACATTCACTAGGTTTCTAAATACTAACTGACTCTTTCTTGAATCATTTCGGATGAATTCTAACTCCATTCATACTTGTAACTATCTACTGCCTATCTGTTCGACTTCTTTTACCTACCTATTATATTTTTGTTTTCTGTTGACCATTCATATGCTTTTGTGCGGGCTGGGGAAAATGTTGCGCTCTCTTACTGATTATCTTTAATATTTCCGTACAGGTAACACTCGCCTGCGAAGGCCAAACCTGCAAAGCACACAAAATGGTGCTTTCAGCTTGCAGTCCCTACTTTAAGGCGCTATTGGAAGTAAGTCTCATTTAAGTACATGTCACGCGATAGTGCTAATCAGATTATTGTCTTTAAAGGAAAATCCCTCGAAGCACCCCATTATTATACTGAAAGATGTGTCCTACATACACCTGCAGGCAATACTGGAGTTTATGTATGCCGGCGAAGTAAATGTGTCGCAAGAGCAGCTGCCGGCATTTCTTAAAACCGCCGATCGACTCAAAGTGAAAGGTCTGGCAGAGACACCTAGTTCTATAAAGCGGGAGGGTTGATGGTATTTAAACAAATAAAAATAAATAAACACAACTATAAGAAACTTATATATGCAAGCAAGAAAACAAAATTCCAACAAAAGAAAGAAAATAGTGGAACATAGCAAAACAACATTTGAGATATACACACAAGGTTCATTTCAAAAACCAATGCACACCCACAGGCACACAAAGTTGACAGATATACGATAGTTCAAACAAAAAGTAACGTTTACGATTTTATGAGTCCCCTACCCTACCCTCACCTCCTTTATAGATCAACAGATTTGCAATATTTATGAACACTGTCGACCCATTGAATTTGATTTGAATCGTATTTTTAATTTCATCATAAAATAGTTTGTAATATACTATTCTTAAAAGTAAACAAAGAAAAAAAAACACTGTATAAAAAGCAAAATATGGACAACCCTACAAAACAAAAGAATGAAAAACTACGCACTTTTGTAAAGTAATTAAAAGAGAATTCATAAAAAATATATAGAAACATAATTATACATAATATAATGTGAAAAAAATGTGCAAGTAGAACGTTAAAAATCATCCGCATGGCCGCGAATATTTACAACACATTCAGTTAGATTTTAAGCAACTTACTAAAATTCACATGTCACGCTCTTCGCACACACACACACGACACTTTTAAGGACAGAAAGAGAAAAATTAATTATGTATAACTAAACACCTTACTTAATGCAAAATTTTAAGTACTTTAAATTGTTCTAAAACATTATTCAGCATTCATACCATAAAATATTTGTAACAACAACAACGTTTACCGATTGCGATATGAAGATAGAAACTTTTATGTGAAGCTATCAATTCTACTTAGTTTTTTAAATAATAAACTTGATAAAAAGAAAATATAATAAAAAACAAGAGAAAAGCGATACTTGAATATTATTACGTAAAGTAAAATATTTATATGTATGTATATGTATACATGTGAGCATAGATTTAAATAACTACGATAAATAAACAGAATAATTCCAAAAATATATAAAAGACTTCAAATTATTTCAAAGTAATCTGTTTTCGCCTTACAATTTCTATTTCAAAAATTATAAAGATTATCGGACCAGGATTTTTTTTAAATTAAAAGTCGACTTTTCAATAGATTGTGTAATTTAATTGATCTATTCGTTTCGCATTATTTCGTTTTTTCATTATCTCAGATTAGTATTAACCAGACATTGCAATTCTTTGAATTTTTATTTCTTTGATTTCGACATACCATTTTCATATGCTTGGTTTTTTCTATAATTATATTTCTTTGACAATTTAACAAAATTGATAGTGGTTTTCGCAAATTACCCTATTAGTTTAATATATTTATACTCCTAGTTTCGCGAGTAGACAGGACCGGAGAAGTGGCCTATTATTGCATGAATTGTATTGCAATTTGAATTTAAAAACTAATTTACATTATACTAGATGTGCTTATATTTAATTATTAAAACAATACGCATTGCGCGTATTCGCTTCGAACGGATCAGTGCGCATTTTTTCCTGATTATTCTCAACATAGCGCGTGACGTCCGCAACGAGATTGGGTCGCTCCGCGGCGCTCGGCGCGCACGGTGACCAGATTTTGATATCATGATCGATGCCGCTTGTGGCCAACATGCAAATACTTGGATGTGGCTGCACACAGTTAACGATGGCACTGTCAGCGCGGTAGACGGCACGTATTTTGGCCGTCTCACCCTCCCAAATGTAAAAGTTGCCGTCATCGGAGCCGGCGGCAATGAACTCGCCATTAAGGCCCAAATAGTTGGCCTCCTTGATGTCCGTCGTGATGTTGCAGTGACCCACATATCGTTGTTTGTAATCCTTGGCGGCACGCCGTTGCGCATACTCATCATCGGTCAGGCGTAGATAGCGGAATCCGCTCTCAATGAGCACCGGTTCATGATCGGACGTTTGGCCAGTAGACTGCGATTGCTGCTGTCGATACTCGTGTATGTCCTTGTGCAGCATCAGCACACCATGATTGTTGGCAAAGCTTGGAAAGCGCTGTATTAGCTCTTGTAAGCACTTGTCCGCTTCCTGAGGCCGATGCAGCTCAAGCAGGGCACGGGCCAATCGAAAATGAGCTTTCACATAAGTGGGATCTAACCGTAACGCCTCGTGGCAATCTCGCAGCGCCGCATATATGTCGCCAAACCAACCGCGACGCATCAGTGCCGTAGCCCGATTCAAATAAAGCACCTCCCCCCGCGGATATTCTGCTAGTGCCGCAGAATACGTATCTATTGCGGCCAGCAATTTTCCATTTTCCAGATGCTCGTTACCCAGCTTCTTGTGCTGTTCAATGCTCGTTGGCAACGTGCGACGCTTTTGCTGCTTTTTGGTCGTCCTGATTTCTGGCTTTGCATCAGTGCCAACTGCCGCTTCCACTTGCTCCGCCTCAGTGGGCTGAGGCGATGCTGTGTACTCAGGCAGTTCGTAGAACTTTGGTGGCGTGGCATTGTGTAGATCATAGCGATAGATATGCTCACAGCCCATATTTACCAGAAGCTCCGTTGTGTTGTAGTTGTTGAATGTCAGATAGGTGACAGTGCGCGACTCGTGCACGATGTTGCGAGTGATATTCTTCACAATTTGACCGGGGGCATAGAAGGAGACACAGCTGCTTGCTACAAAATAAACACAGAGCTTAATAAATTCCTTAAAGGAAAGATGGGATGGTGAGAACACGGCACACTTCTGCAATTACCTTCACCTGGTAGCATTCGGCGATCGAAGACGCGCGCATACGGATCGTTGGCACCCACTGCAAGATACTCGGTGCGTCGTGGATTGATAGCCAGGCACTTGGCCTCCGTTGTCGACTCAACCTGGGTGCAAAGGCTCAGGAGTCGTACGCCCCCCGTCGCTGGTTGCTGATCATCGGGGCCGCGACAGCGATGTGGCTCACGCATGTCCAATTGTAGAATGCTGCCATCCTCACCGGCGGACCAGAAAATGTGTGGCGAATCGGGCGCCGTGGCCAGACGCTTAACGCGCATCGTGTGGCAATTGCAGGTAAATAAGGTCTCATTGCCGTGATTAATGTCGTAGACATAGATATATTTGTCGGCGCCACAGGTGGCCACAATGCTGTTGTTGTGACGGGGGAGAAACTTTACGGAAAATATGTTGCCCAGATGTTTCGTGTTTATCGTTTGGATGCGCCGCTTTCGGAACGGATCCCAGATCATGACTTTGTAATCATCAGAACCCGACGCCAATAGCATGCCATCATCTGTCCACTCTAGACAGTTGACACAGCCGTCGTGCCCGGTCAGCAACGTCTCCTGTTCGAGCCGATCGATGTACGCTGGCGAGGCTTGGAGCCGGCGACGCAGCTGCTCGTCCACATCGCAACCAAATTGTTGACGCTGCCAGTGCAACGAGCTGGCATTCAAGGGCGTCCGCTGCTCTGCGCTCTCGTGGCGTTGATAACGCGAACTTGAATACTTAGTACGCCACAGCAGTTCATCGCTCGACATAATCTATCTACGAATTGTTTGGAGGATTATGAAACTTGCTCAATTTATTACTGCATGTTGCCTTGCCTTTGCCGTTTGCAGTTGCCCGTTTTGATTCGCCTCGCCTGCTGTGTGTTTGTTATTTTTTTTCTTTTATTTTGTTTTTGTTACGCGCGGCCCATACACGATGCAATCAGATGCAATTGGAGTTTGCCATAAAATTGGGCGACGTTTCTAATATATATTTAAGCAAAGAATCCACTGCTGAGATATTTTAAACGAAAAATTTACAAATAAGGCATAACTTTTTAGTACGAAATAGTGTTGTAACGTGTATGGGCCACATTAGGGATGGGTGATAGGTATGTATAAAGCATTGAAAATGTTATTTACGATTGTCTTTTGCCATATTTACCGTTAACATACACATTACATATATGTATGTGCTAAATGTCAAATTGTGGCTTTAATAATTTTTCAAATGACATGAAGTTGACAGGGGCTTGTTAGCTTTCATTTGCTTGTTTTTGTTTAATTAATGTCGGCATATGCATAAATACCCATTCAAATCGCTGGTGATGTTTAATCGGAAAAGCTACTTTACTGCGCTTAGTGAATTTACTCATCAAATGAAAAAAATTGAGTTTATCGATACCTTATCGTTATGTTGGACACAGTGCTACACTTAGTCCATCGCTAATAATAATCAATAAACAGAGCAATTTTGGGCAGCGAAATAGCAATTTTTGTATGAGAGAAAACTGTATGCAAAAAGTGTTTGATAAAGATACGGTGAGTAAAACATGTCCAACGAAAAAGTGGACGAGTGTGACAAAAATCGGAAAGTAGAACACACAAAACAGACAACAAACAGTGGGTCACCCGATGAGGAGTCGGAATCGGATGAGTATCAATCGGCGGGAGAGGGTGACGACGATGACGATACAACAACACGAAAAACTGCCCCCGCACCTGCCCCAGTGCCCGACGATTGCGTCGAGTATCCAATGCATCGCAGCGTTTTCGAGAACGATATACGAACGCTGCAGCGTCGCCTGCTTCTGACCACCGGTCCAAAAGAGTTGGCCGAAAAGGACATGCACGGCAATACGCCCCTTCATTTGGCCGTTATGCTGGGTCGCACCTGCTGTGTCCGTTTGCTGCTGGCCAACAATGCCCCCGTCAAGGTGAAAAACAATGAGGGCTGGTCACCACTGGCCGAGGCCATCAGTTACGGCCACCGACAGACGATTACCCAGCTGCTGCGCATGCTGAAGCTGCAGTCGCGCGAACACATGGAAAGCCGTCGTGAACGACTCGTGCAGGCACTGCAACAAATGCAGGACTTTTACATGGAGTTCAAGTGGGACTTTCAGTCGTGGCTGCCGCTCGTCTCACGCATTCTGCCCTCGGACATTTGCCGACTGTATAAATGTGGCGCTTCACTGCGCCTGGACACAACGTTAGTGGACTTTAACGATATGCGCTGGGATCGTGGTGATATTTCGTTTCTATTTCGCGGCGAGGCAGCGCCCAATGAATCCCTAGTGCTCTTGGATAATGAACAGCAATGCTATCAGCGTCTGCGTTATGAGGAATCCGACATGGAAGATGAGGTGGATGTGCTGATGTCCACCGACATATTGGCCACCCAGATGTCCACAAAGACAATACAATTTGCGCGGGCTCAACGCGGCTGGCTGTTCAGGGCCAATCGCAAGGAACTGATAGGTGGACAATATCAATGCGAAATCTATACCATACAGGGGCTAGTGCTGAAGCAGCGCAAGCGGCGTGAGCATTTGTCCAACGAGGATTTGCAAAAGAATCGCGCCATTGTCGAGACAATCACCAAAGGCGGCAGCCAGACGGATTCAAATGCGGCGACAACGCCCACAACTGGCAGTACCCTAACATTGCCAGAGCTGCCGCGCCGCAGTTCGCTGCAGCCGCCGCCCACCACAACGATCACTTGGTCGGAGTATATGGATGCGCCCGTGGGTAAATGCCCGCAACTGGGACGCACTCCGGTCAACAAACAGTCCAACAAAACGCTACGCGCTACCGTTGCGATGAGCGCCGACTTTCCGCTCAGTGTGGACATGCTGCTGGATGTGCTGGAGGTTGTGGCACCGCTCAAGCATATCAATAAGCTACGCGAGTTTGTCACGCTCAAACTGCCCGCGGGTTTTCCCGTTAAGATTGAAATACCTGTGCTCCACACGGTCACCGCCAAGGTGACATTTCAAAAGTTTGAGTTTCGCGACAATATACCCGCCAAACTATTCGAGATACCCGCCCACTATTGGGAGGATGTGCGACGCTTTCAGGACTTATGACCTAGCGATGAATCATCGTCGTCCTCATCAGCTGCCAACACGCCGAACGCCGTCAAGCAGATCGATTTGAATCGCAACAGCAGAAGCAGATGCAGCAACAGCAGCAGTGGCAGCCGTGCGCCCATTTCCGAATTTGATTAGAGCTGCAAGCGGTATCTACGGCAACTCCGGCCTCTCCCATAACGTTTGCCACGCCCAGACCAACCCAGCCCAGCCCCGCCCATGTTGATGATGTATGTCACAAGAAAATTGCAATTTTCACCATAAATTATCAATCAGTTAAATTATCAACGTGTCCCCATTTTAAAGAAGTTATGTTTTTGTTTATGTCAATTAAAATGTAACGCTCTGAAAATTGCAATTTCGGCTTAGAAAAATGAATTGAATTTGTTATGGATTGTTGACACGTGTTAAACGAATGGCTAACAATTTAATAATAATTGTGTGTAAAATTGAGCAGACTGTTCCAATACAACAGGTGTCATAACTGCATAACAAACTGCGAATCGGTCTTATCGATACTACGAGCGGGGCTAATTATGCTTAAATATTGCCTGTCCTATATACATATATCTTGTGAATAACGCATTACTTACTGATGTACAAGTATTTATTGGTGCACTGGGCTCAAGAGTTAATTACCTAAACATTCTTCATAGATTTGTTTTATTACCCAATTATTTCCGACTCGTGCTGTAGCGCACCTTTTTCTTTACCGATAATGATTCAGGCTAGAAATAAAGATTAAGCGGACAAGTGGTCTGTTTATCAGGTGTTTCGCACTATTAATAGGCCAACACATTGGTAAAAGAGAAACAACATTTTTAAGCTTATCTCATCAGTTTTGCGTTAAGCCCAAACACACAAAAACAAAATCAAAATATAGCCAAATTAATGTTCAGTTGTTAATGTTCAAAAAGGTTATTTTTTTCTTTAGCAACATTCAACAAAGTTGTATTGTAATTTATTTATGTATGTATTTATTTTTGTTTTATTTGTATGTTTAGCGCAATTATTAATTGTTTTTAAGTTTACATATATACATAGATAAAAAAATGGCCTAAAAACACATTTCGAGAACTTCGATGTTCTCTTTGAAAAATCGTTTTGTCATTTCCATAAAACATTGACATAAGCGATATGTCTGTATCTGTTTTAGAAAAGAGAGTATCACAAAATACTACTTAGAAATAACACAAAAATTTGCGTATTATTTAAGTTGTTTATATATTAAGATCAACAAACGTCCGCAAACCGTTTCCTACACAATTTTCATAATCAGAAAAAGTATTTCCGTATTTACGACGAGTGCGCAAAACATAAAACAGCTTCACAAATTAATAAACTTGTGTACACACTTAGTTCAAAGTTTTTAAATATGTATTTACGTTCTGTTCATATATATATGCTCTATGCATATTTGTTTCATAACCATTTTAGCTACTATCCCTAAGTTGCATTTTTACGTATTCATAAACATTGACTTTGTTATTATATCAATACATTTTTAATCTGCTTTGACATTCAAATATGTGCATTTTGTAGCAAGCAATTGTGCACAATTCTATATAATCAATATCAATAATGTTAGTACACAGTAAACACCATAATAAAACGGAGTAAATTTGATACACATAAATCGATGTATTAAAAGGGCAATCAATTGGTAAATTTGTAACTTTTACTAGTTGAAAGTAAATATATATTTATACATATACATACAAAAATGTAACCCATGGGCATTTATAAACGCTCTGCAATATATACACACACAAACCTTTAAATTGTAAAATGAGAGCAACAACATTAATAAAGCAGTTTTATCTAAAAAGATTGCACGGTTTATTATTTGAGTGACGCGCTCTTCTTACGCTGTGCAACACTGATTTTTATTTTCTAGCCAGCTGATTCAACAATGTTGGCAATGTTGGTGACGCATAAAGTATCGGCATCGATTTTCTTATAAGAATCTCGATGGTATGCACATTTGACATCGGAAGACCATAACAAGTTTCTTCTGCGTTACATACAGTTAGCAAAAGTTGACATTTATAAAAAATATAAATATATATTAATAGACACATAAAGGACATCACCATGAGTGTTTCCCGGCTAGCGTATCCGCTTAATGTAGCCCTTCATAAATTCGCTCAACAAACTGCCTGCAGCAACAACATTGTACGTCGTCGGATGTCAGGTGTTACTTTCCGCAGCGGTGCCTTCAAGCCCAAACCGTCGGAGATGCCTTTTGGCCTGTTGGCTATCTTCTGTGCCGTGATTCCTGGACTCTTTGTGGGCGCCACTATCAGCAAGAACGTGGCAAACTTTTTGGAGGAGAACGATTTGTTTGTGCCCGCCGACGACGACGATGATGAGGACTAAGTACACGATGGGAACGTCGAATGGAGCATGCCCTAGTCACGATTGGATTAGACAACAACTTGTAGTCTGCTTCCTTTTGTTAACCCAGCAAAGCCAAAAGTTTATTCATCTTACTTTATCCATTTTGCAATCTTAAATCTAATATAACTTTAAGAACAACGAATTTTTCTATGTTCGATTTGCTTTTTGAATTCTGTTCTTCTACTTCTACAAAAATCGAAACAAATATCTGCCAAGCTCTCTTTATAAAGACTATTGTTAGCAAATTAAATAAAACTCATAAAAATTAAACACGTGAGCATGTGCGACTTGTTATATAAACTTATCAGAAAGACGATATAAAAATAAATATATATGTATGTTATGTCTACGCACAAATGTTGCCCAGGTTTCTGCGGGTCGTTTGCTTGTAGGACAACACTATAAGCTAATTTAAGCCCGGAATTGGGCTTTGGCCAGGAGCCTGCTATAAATTTTAATAACTAGAAAAAAATTCATTTTATTTGTTTTGCCGAAGTGGAATTTTATTTAATGAAATTTTCAGGGTGTACAAATTTTATGCTCTGCTCTTTTTTGACTGCTCGCTGTGCGCCTTTTCTACAATTCATTCGAACATATATTTGGTTGGCTCAAAGCGGTTTGTTGTTCAATCTTCAAAGTGCAATCGAATTTGTTAACAAATATATCTTGAATTTTACAAATTATTGGTTGTTTATATTTGTTATATATATATATATATTATGTATTCAAGTGTGTGTGTGTGTGTTATATTTTATAAAACGTAAAAGGTTATCGCACAAAAAAACATCTGAATATTCCAAATCGGGTTTTGGTTATGTGTTGCTTTTATTTTTGTTATATTTGTAATATTTTTTGCAGCTGTTTGCGTTATAAATGTTTTCGTGTTTTGCAATTTTTTCAAATGTTTTTGTTTTTTTTTCATTTTTCATTGTATTTATTAAAAAAATATGAATTTCACTGCATGCTACATGGGCATGGCCTATTCTTTTTATTTTTATTCTTTTGCTTTAATATACTCGTATGTATGGTGTAAAAACATCCTCCATCTAACAAAAGGCTGAACGCAAATAATAAAAAATAACTTGGCGTCCCGCTCGCTTTACATGTTTTGCTTTTGTTTTAATATATATATATATATGCAAATTGTAATGTTTTTATTTTTTAATAAACATAAAAATTCTGCTTGATCGCATTTCTCCTGTCAACCTTTTCCACACGTTCTTTTTCGCGCTTTAGCGCCTTCATGTTTTCGTGTATTTCTCATATATGTTTATATATATATATACATATATATGTATATTTTTTTTTTGTATTTTTTACATAGATTTTGCAATTTTTTTGTAAGATTTTTTGCTTTTATATTTTTCTTTTTT